>NW_028153445.1:0-89000 GCF_964106915.1 Podarcis gaigeae | reverse complement strand
TCCTCCGAAAAAAACTTTCAGGGGAACGTTTGCAACACTTTGGCAGCATTTTTGAGTCAATTGCAGAACGTCAGATTTTTGCTGAAATTGTGACCGCGTGGCTTAGGGATTTTTGCAAAAAAAAGTTGCTCAGACGTCGAGGTCTAATTCTCTTTCTGATGATAAAAACCCATCTGTTTCCTCCGAAAAAAACTTTCAGGGGAACGTTTGCAACACTTTGGCAGCATTTTTGAGTGAATTGCGGAATGTCAGATTTTTGCTTAAATTGTGACCGCGCGGCTTAGGGATTTCTGCAAAAAAAAGTTGTTCAGACGTCGTGGTCTAATTCTCTTTCTGATGATAAAAACCCATCTGTTTCCTCCGAAAAAACTTTCAGGGGATCGTTTGCAACTCTTTGGCAGCATTTTTGAGTGAATTGCAGAATGTCAGATTTTTAATGAAATTGTGACCGCGCGGCTTAGGGATCTTTGCAAATAATAGTTGTTCAGACGTCGAGGTCTAATTCTCTTTCTGATGATAAAAACACACCTATTTGTACAGAAAAACCTTCAGCGGATTGTTTGCAACAGTCTGGCAGCATTTTTGAGTGAATTGCAGAACGTCACATTTTTGCTGAAATTGTGACCGCGCGGCTTAGGGGTTTTTGCAAAAAAAAGTTGTTCAGACGTCGAGGTCTAATTCCCTTTCCGATGATAAAAATCCATCTGTTTCCTCCGAAAAAACTTTCAGGGGAACGTTTGCAACACTTTGGCAGCATTTTTGAGTGAATTGCGGAACGTCAGATTTTTGCTTAAATTGTGACCGCGCGGCTTAGGGATTTTTGCATAAAAAAGTTTTTCACACGTCGAGGGCTTATTCTGTTTCCGATGATAAAAACCCATCTGTTTCCTCCTAAAAAACTTTCAGGGGATCGTTTGCAACACTTTGGCAGCATTTTTGAGTGAATTGCAGAACGTCAGATTTTTGCTGAAATTGTGACCGCGCGGCTTAGGGATTTTTGCAAAAAAAAGTTGCTCAGACGTCGAGGTCTAATTCTCTTTCTGATGATAAAAACCCATCTGTTTCCTCCGAAAAAACTTTCAGGGGATCGTTTGCAACACTTTGGCAGCATTTTTGAGTCAATTGCAGAACGTCAGATTTTTGCTGAAATTGTGACCGCGTGGCTTAGGGATTTTTGCAAAAAAAAGTTGCTCAGACGTCGAGGTCTAATTCTCTTTCTGATGATAAAAACCCATCTGTTTCCTCCGAAAAAAACTTTCAGGGGAACGTTTGCAACACTTTGGCAGCATTTTTGAGTGAATTGCGGAATGTCAGATTTTTGCTTAAATTGTGACCGCGCGGCTTAGGGATTTTTGCAAAAAAAAGTTGTTCAGACGTCGTGGTCTAATTCTCTTTCTGATGATAAAAACCCATCTGTTTCCTCCGAAAAAACTTTCAGGGGATCGTTTGCAACTCTTTGGCAGCATTTTTGAGTGAATTGCAGAACGTCAGATTTTTAATGAAATTGTGACCGCGCGGCTTAGGGATCTTTGCAAATAATAGTTGTTCAGACGTCGAGGTCTAATTCTCTTTCTGATGATAAAAACCCATCTGTTTCCTCCGAAAAAACGTTCAGGGGATCGTTTGCAACACTTTGGCAGCATTTTTGAGTGAATTGCAGAACGTCAGATTTTTAATGAAATTGTGACCGCGCGGCTTAGGGATTTTTGCAAAAAAAAGTTGCTCAGACGTCGAGGTCTAATTCTCTTTCTGATGATAAAAACCCATCTGTTTCCTCCGAAAAAACTTTCAGGGGATCGTTTGCAACACTTTGGCAGCATTTTTGAGTGAATTGCAGAACGTCAGATTTTTGCTGAAATTGTGACCGGGCGGCTTAGGGATTTTTGCAAAAAAAAGTTGCTCAGACGTCGAGGTCTAATTCTCTTTCTGATGATAAAAACACACCTATTTCTACAGAAAAACCTTCAGCGGATGGTTTTCAACAGTCTGGCAGCATTTTTGAGTGAATTGCAGAACGTCACATTTTTGCTTAAATTGTGACCGCGCGGCTTAGGGATTTTTGCAAAAAAAAGTTGTTCAGACGTCGAGGGTTTATTCTGTTTCCGATGATAAAAACCCATCTGTTTCCTCCGAAAAAACTTTCAGGGGATCGTTTGCAACACTTTGGCAGCATTTTTGAGTGAATTGCAGAACGTCAGATTTCTGCTGAAATTGTGACCGCGCGGCTTAGGGATTTTTGCAAAAAAAAGTTGTTCAGACGTCGAGGTCTAATTCTCTTTCTGATGATAAAAACCCATCTGTTTCCTCCGAAAAAACTTTCAGGGGATCGTTTGCAAAACTTTGGCAGCATTTTTGAGTGAATTGCAGAACGTCAGATTTTAGCTTAAATTGTGACCGCGCGGCTTAGGGATTTTTGCAAAAAAACGTTGTTGAGACGTCGAGGTCTAATTCTCTTTCTGATGATAAAAACCCATCTGTTTCCTCCGAAAAAACTTTCAGGGGATCGTTTGCAACAGTTTGGCAGCATTTTTGAGTGAATTTCAGAACATCAGATTTTTAATGAAATTGTGACCGCGCGGCTTAGGGATCTTTGCAAATAATAGTTGTTCAGACGTCGAGGTCTAATTCTCTTTCTGATGATAAAAACACACCTATTTCTACAGAAAAACCTTCAGCGGATTGTTTGCAACAGTCTGGCAGCATTTTTGAGTGAATTGCAGAACGTCACATTTTTGCTGAAATTGTGACCGCGCGGCTTACGGGTTTTTACAAATAATAGTTGTTCAGACGTCGAGGTCTAATTCTCTTTCCGATGATAAAAACCCATCTGTTTCCTCCGAAAAAACTTTCAGGGGAACGTTTGCAACACTTTGGCAGCATTTTTGAGTGAATTGCGGAATGTCAGATTTTTGCTTAAATTGTGACCGCGCGGCTTAGGGATTTTTGCATAAAAAAGTTTTTCACACGTCGAGGGCTTATTCTGTTTCCGATGATAAAAACCCATCTGTTTCCTCCTAAAAAACTTTCAGGGGATCGTTTGCAACACTTTGGCAGCATTTTTGAGTGAATTGCAGAACGTCAGATTTTTGCTGAAATTGTGACCGCGCGGCTTAGGGATTTTTGCAAAAAAAAGTTGCTCAGACGTCGAGGTCTAATTCTCTTTCTGATGATAAAAACCCATCTGTTTCCTCCGAAAAAACTTTCAGGGGATCGTTTGCAACACTTTGGCAGCATTTTTGAGTCAATTGCAGAACGTCAGATTTTTGCTGAAATTGTGACCGCGTGGCTTAGGGATTTTTGCAAAAAAAAGTTGCTCAGACGTCGAGGTCTAATTCTCTTTCTGATGATAAAAACCCATCTGTTTCCTCCGAAAAAAACTTTCAGGGGAACGTTTGCAACACTTTGGCAGCATTTTTGAGTGAATTGCGGAATGTCAGATTTTTGCTTAAATTGTGACCGCGCGGCTTAGGGATTTTTGCAAAAAAAAGTTGTTCAGACGTCGTGGTCTAATTCTCTTTCTGATGATAAAAACCCATCTGTTTCCTCCGAAAAAACTTTCAGGGGATCGTTTGCAACTCTTTGGCAGCATTTTTGAGTGAATTGCAGAACGTCAGATTTTTAATGAAATTGTGACCGCGCGGCTTAGGGATCTTTGCAAATAATAGTTGTTCAGACGTCGAGGTCTAATTCTCTTTCTGATGATAAAAACCCATCTGTTTCCTCCGAAAAAACGTTCAGGGGATCGTTTGCAACACTTTGGCAGCATTTTTGAGTGAATTGCAGAACGTCAGATTTTTAATGAAATTGTGACCGCGCGGCTTAGGGATTTTTGCAAAAAAAAGTTGCTCAGACGTCGAGGTCTAATTCTCTTTCTGATGATAAAAACCCATCTGTTTCCTCCGAAAAAACTTTCAGGGGATCGTTTGCAACACTTTGGCAGCATTTTTGAGTGAATTGCAGAACGTCAGATTTTTGCTGAAATTGTGACCGGGCGGCTTAGGGATTTTTGCAAAAAAAAGTTGCTCAGACGTCGAGGTCTAATTCTCTTTCTGATGATAAAAACACACCTATTTCTACAGAAAAACCTTCAGCGGATGGTTTTCAACAGTCTGGCAGCATTTTTGAGTGAATTGCAGAACGTCACATTTTTGCTTAAATTGTGACCGCGCGGCTTAGGGATTTTTGCAAAAAAAAGTTGTTCAGACGTCGAGGGTTTATTCTGTTTCCGATGATAAAAACCCATCTGTTTCCTCCGAAAAAACTTTCAGGGGATCGTTTGCAACACTTTGGCAGCATTTTTGAGTGAATTGCAGAACGTCAGATTTCTGCTGAAATTGTGACCGCGCGGCTTAGGGATTTTTGCAAAAAAAAGTTGTTCAGACGTCGAGGTCTAATTCTCTTTCTGATGATAAAAACCCATCTGTTTCCTCCGAAAAAACTTTCAGGGGATCGTTTGCAAAACTTTGGCAGCATTTTTGAGTGAATTGCAGAACGTCAGATTTTAGCTTAAATTGTGACCGCGCGGCTTAGGGATTTTTGCAAAAAAACGTTGTTGAGACGTCGAGGTCTAATTCTCTTTCTGATGATAAAAACCCATCTGTTTCCTCCGAAAAAACTTTCAGGGGATCGTTTGCAACAGTTTGGCAGCATTTTTGAGTGAATTTCAGAACATCAGATTTTTAATGAAATTGTGACCGCGCGGCTTAGGGATCTTTGCAAATAATAGTTGTTCAGACGTCGAGGTCTAATTCTCTTTCTGATGATAAAAACACACCTATTTCTACAGAAAAACCTTCAGCGGATTGTTTGCAACAGTCTGGCAGCATTTTTGAGTGAATTGCAGAACGTCACATTTTTGCTGAAATTGTGACCGCGCGGCTTACGGGTTTTTACAAATAATAGTTGTTCAGACGTCGAGGTCTAATTCTCTTTCCGATGATAAAAACCCATCTGTTTCCTCCGAAAAAACTTTCAGGGGAACGTTTGCAACACTTTGGCAGCATTTTTGAGTGAATTGCGGAATGTCAGATTTTTGCTTAAATTGTGACCGCGCGGCTTAGGGATTTTTGCAAAAAAAAGTTGTTCACACGTCGAGGGTTTATTCTGTTTCCGATGATAAAAACCCATCTGTTTCCTCCGAAAAAACTTTCAGGGGATCGTTTGCAACACTTTGGCAGCATTTTTGAGTGAATTGCAGAACGTCAGATTTTTAATGAAATTGTGACCGCGCGGCTTAGGGATTTTTGCAAAAAAAAGTTCTTCAGAAGTCGAGGTCTAATTCTCTTTCTGATGATAAAAACACACCTATTTCTACAGAAAAACCTTCAGCGGATTGTTTGCAACAGTCTGGCAGCATTTTTGAGTGAATTGCAGAACGTCACATTTTTGCTTAAATTGTGACCGCGCGGCTTAGGGATTTTTGCAAAAAAACGTTGTTGAGACGTCGTGGTCTAATTCTCTTTCTGATGATAAAAACCCATCTGTTTCCTCCGAAAAAACTTTCAGGGGATCGTTTGCAACTCTTTGGCAGCATTTTTGAGTGAATTGCAGAACGTCAGATTTTTAATGAAATTGTGACCGCGCGGCTTAGGGATCTTTGCAAATAATAGTTGTTCAGACGTCGAGGTCTAATTCTCTTTCTGATGATAAAAACCCATCTGTTTCCTCCGAAAAAACGTTCAGGGGATCGTTTGCAACACTTTGGCAGCATTTTTGAGTGAATTGCAGAACGTCAGATTTTTAATGAAATTGTGACCGCGCGGCTTAGGGATTTTTGCAAAAAAAAGTTGCTCAGACGTCGAGGTCTAATTCTCTTTCTGATGATAAAAACCCATCTGTTTCCTCCGAAAAAACTTTCAGGGGATCGTTTGCAACACTTTGGCAGCATTTTTGAGTGAATTGCAGAACGTCAGATTTTTGCTGAAATTGTGACCGGGCGGCTTAGGGATTTTTGCAAAAAAAAGTTGCTCAGACGTCGAGGTCTAATTCTCTTTCTGATGATAAAAACACACCTATTTCTACAGAAAAACCTTCAGCGGATGGTTTTCAACAGTCTGGCAGCATTTTTGAGTGAATTGCAGAACGTCACATTTTTGCTTAAATTGTGACCGCGCGGCTTAGGGATTTTTGCAAAAAAAAGTTGTTCAGACGTCGAGGGTTTATTCTGTTTCCGATGATAAAAACCCATCTGTTTCCTCCGAAAAAACTTTCAGGGGATCGTTTGCAACACTTTGGCAGCATTTTTGAGTGAATTGCAGAACGTCAGATTTCTGCTGAAATTGTGACCGCGCGGCTTAGGGATTTTTGCAAAAAAAAGTTGTTCAGACGTCGAGGTCTAATTCTCTTTCTGATGATAAAAACCCATCTGTTTCCTCCGAAAAAACTTTCAGGGGATCGTTTGCAAAACTTTGGCAGCATTTTTGAGTGAATTGCAGAACGTCAGATTTTAGCTTAAATTGTGACCGCGCGGCTTAGGGATTTTTGCAAAAAAACGTTGTTGAGACGTCGAGGTCTAATTCTCTTTCTGATGATAAAAACCCATCTGTTTCCTCCGAAAAAACTTTCAGGGGATCGTTTGCAACAGTTTGGCAGCATTTTTGAGTGAATTTCAGAACATCAGATTTTTAATGAAATTGTGACCGCGCGGCTTAGGGATCTTTGCAAATAATAGTTGTTCAGACGTCGAGGTCTAATTCTCTTTCTGATGATAAAAACACACCTATTTCTACAGAAAAACCTTCAGCGGATTGTTTGCAACAGTCTGGCAGCATTTTTGAGTGAATTGCAGAACGTCACATTTTTGCTGAAATTGTGACCGCGCGGCTTAGGGATTTTTGCAAAAAAAAGTTGTTCAGACGTCGAGGTCTAATTCTCTTTCTGATGATAAAAACCCATCTGTTTCCTCCGAAAAAACTTTCAGGGGATCGTTTGCAAAACTTTGGCAGCATTTTTGAGTGAATTGCAGAACGTCAGATTTTAGCTTAAATTGTGACCGCGCGGCTTAGGGATTTTTGCAAAAAAACGTTGTTGAGACGTCGAGGTCTAATTCTCTTTCTGATGATAAAAACCCATCTGTTTCCTCCGAAAAAACTTTCAGGGGATCGTTTGCAACAGTTTGGCAGCATTTTTGAGTGAATTTCAGAACATCAGATTTTTAATGAAATTGTGACCGCGCGGCTTAGGGATCTTTGCAAATAATAGTTGTTCAGACGTCGAGGTCTAATTCTCTTTCTGATGATAAAAACACACCTATTTCTACAGAAAAACCTTCAGCGGATTGTTTGCAACAGTCTGGCAGCATTTTTGAGTGAATTGCAGAACGTCACATTTTTGCTGAAATTGTGACCGCGCGGCTTACGGGTTTTTACAAATAATAGTTGTTCAGACGTCGAGGTCTAATTCTCTTTCCGATGATAAAAACCCATCTGTTTCCTCCGAAAAAACTTTCAGGGGAACGTTTGCAACACTTTGGCAGCATTTTTGAGTGAATTGCGGAATGTCAGATTTTTGCTTAAATTGTGACCGCGCGGCTTAGGGATTTTTGCATAAAAAAGTTTTTCACACGTCGAGGGCTTATTCTGTTTCCGATGATAAAAACCCATCTGTTTCCTCCTAAAAAACTTTCAGGGGATCGTTTGCAACACTTTGGCAGCATTTTTGAGTGAATTGCAGAACGTCAGATTTTTGCTGAAATTGTGACCGCGCGGCTTAGGGATTTTTGCAAAAAAAAGTTGCTCAGACGTCGAGGTCTAATTCTCTTTCTGATGATAAAAACCCATCTGTTTCCTCCGAAAAAACTTTCAGGGGATCGTTTGCAACACTTTGGCAGCATTTTTGAGTCAATTGCAGAACGTCAGATTTTTGCTGAAATTGTGACCGCGTGGCTTAGGGATTTTTGCAAAAAAAAGTTGCTCAGACGTCGAGGTCTAATTCTCTTTCTGATGATAAAAACCCATCTGTTTCCTCCGAAAAAAACTTTCAGGGGAACGTTTGCAACACTTTGGCAGCATTTTTGAGTGAATTGCGGAATGTCAGATTTTTGCTTAAATTGTGACCGCGCGGCTTAGGGATTTTTGCAAAAAAAAGTTGTTCAGACGTCGTGGTCTAATTCTCTTTCTGATGATAAAAACCCATCTGTTTCCTCCGAAAAAACTTTCAGGGGATCGTTTGCAACTCTTTGGCAGCATTTTTGAGTGAATTGCAGAACGTCAGATTTTTAATGAAATTGTGACCGCGCGGCTTAGGGATCTTTGCAAATAATAGTTGTTCAGACGTCGAGGTCTAATTCTCTTTCTGATGATAAAAACCCATCTGTTTCCTCCGAAAAAACGTTCAGGGGATCGTTTGCAACACTTTGGCAGCATTTTTGAGTGAATTGCAGAACGTCAGATTTTTAATGAAATTGTGACCGCGCGGCTTAGGGATTTTTGCAAAAAAAAGTTGCTCAGACGTCGAGGTCTAATTCTCTTTCTGATGATAAAAACCCATCTGTTTCCTCCGAAAAAAACTTTCAGGGGATCGTTTGCAACACTTTGGCAGCATTTTTGAGTGAATTGCAGAACGTCAGATTTTTGCTGAAATTGTGACCGGGCGGCTTAGGGATTTTTGCAAAAAAAAGTTGCTCAGACGTCGAGGTCTAATTCTCTTTCTGATGATAAAAACACACCTATTTCTACAGAAAAACCTTCAGCGGATGGTTTTCAACAGTCTGGCAGCATTTTTGAGTGAATTGCAGAACGTCACATTTTTGCTTAAATTGTGACCGCGCGGCTTAGGGATTTTTGCAAAAAAAAGTTGTTCAGACGTCGAGGGTTTATTCTGTTTCCGATGATAAAAACCCATCTGTTTCCTCCGAAAAAACTTTCAGGGGATCGTTTGCAACACTTTGGCAGCATTTTTGAGTGAATTGCAGAACGTCAGATTTCTGCTGAAATTGTGACCGCGCGGCTTAGGGATTTTTGCAAAAAAAAGTTGTTCAGACGTCGAGGTCTAATTCTCTTTCTGATGATAAAAACCCATCTGTTTCCTCCGAAAAAACTTTCAGGGGATCGTTTGCAAAACTTTGGCAGCATTTTTGAGTGAATTGCAGAACGTCAGATTTTAGCTTAAATTGTGACCGCGCGGCTTAGGGATTTTTGCAAAAAAACGTTGTTGAGACGTCGAGGTCTAATTCTCTTTCTGATGATAAAAACCCATCTGTTTCCTCCGAAAAAACTTTCAGGGGATCGTTTGCAACACTTTGGCAGCATTTTTGAGTGAATTTCAGAACATCAGATTTTTAATGAAATTGTGACCGCGCGGCTTAGGGATCTTTGCAAATAATAGTTGTTCAGACGTCGAGGTCTAATTCTCTTTCTGATGATAAAAACACACCTATTTCTACAGAAAAACCTTCAGCGGATTGTTTGCAACAGTCTGGCAGCATTTTTGAGTGAATTGCAGAACGTCACATTTTTGCTGAAATTGTGACCGCGCGGCTTACGGGTTTTTACAAATAATAGTTGTTCAGACGTCGAGGTCTAATTCTCTTTCCGATGATAAAAACCCATCTGTTTCCTCCGAAAAAACTTTCAGGGGAACGTTTGCAACACTTTGGCAGCATTTTTGAGTGAATTGCGGAATGTCAGATTTTTGCTTAAATTGTGACCGCGCGGCTTAGGGATTTTTGCAAAAAAAAGTTGTTCACACGTCGAGGGTTTATTCTGTTTCCGATGATAAAAACCCATCTGTTTCCTCCGAAAAAACTTTCAGGGGATCGTTTGCAACACTTTGGCAGCATTTTTGAGTGAATTGCAGAACGTCAGATTTTTAATGAAATTGTGACCGCGCGGCTTAGGGATTTTTGCAAAAAAAAGTTCTTCAGAAGTCGAGGTCTAATTCTCTTTCTGATGATAAAAACACACCTATTTCTACAGAAAAACCTTCAGCGGATTGTTTGCAACAGTCTGGCAGCATTTTTGAGTGAATTGCAGAACGTCACATTTTTGCTTAAATTGTGACCGCGCGGCTTAGGGATTTTTGCAAAAAAACGTTGTTGAGACGTCGAGGTCTAATTCTCTTTCTGATGATAAAAACCCATCTGTTTCCTCCAAAAAAACTTTCAGGGGATCGTTTGCAACTCTTTGGCAGCATTTTTGAGTGAATTGCAGAACGTCAGATTTTTAATGAAATTGTGACCGCGCGGCTTAGGGATCTTTGCAAATAATAGTTGTTCAGACGTCGAGGTCTAATTCTCTTTCTGATGATAAAAACACACCTATTTCTACAGAAAAACCTTCAGCGGATTGTTTGCAACAGTCTGGCAGCATTTTTGAGTGAATTGCAGAACGTCACATTTGTGCTGAAATTGTGACCGCGCGGCTTAGGGGTTTTTGCAAAAAAAAGTTGTTCAGACATCGAGGTCTAATTCTCTTTCCGATGATAAAAACCCATCTGTTTCCTCCGAAAAAACTTTCAGGGGAACGTTTGCAACACTTTGGCAGCATTTTTGAGTGAATTGCGGTATGTCAGATTTTTGCTGAAATTGTGACCGCGCGGCTTAGGGATTTTTGCAAAAAAAAGTTGTTCACACGTCGAGTGTTTATTCTGTTTCCGATGATAAAAACCCATCTGTTTCCTCCGAAAAAACTTTCAGGGGATCGTTTGCAACACTTTGGCAGCATTTTTGAGTGAATTGCAGAACGTCAGATTTTAGCTTAAATTGTGACCGCGCGGCTTAGGGATTTTTGCAAAAAAAGTTGTTGAGACGTCGAGGTCTAATTCTCTTTCTGATGATAAAAACCCATCTGTTTCCTCCGAAAAAACTTTCAGGGGATCGTTTGCAACACTTTGGCAGCATTTTTGAGTGAATTGCAGAACGTCAGATTTTTAATGAAATTGTGACCGCGCGGCTTAGGGATTTTTGCAAAAAAAAGTTCTTCAGACGTCGAGGTCTAATTCTCTTTCTGATGATAAAAACACACCTATTTCTACAGAAAAACCTTCAGCGGATTGTTTGCAACAGTCTGGCAGCATTTTTGAGTGAATTGCAGAACGTCACATTTTTGCTTAAATTGTGACCGCGCGGCTTAGGGATTTTTGCAAAAAAAAGTTGTTCACACGTCGAGGGTTTATTCTGTTTCCGATGATAAAAACCCATCTGTTTCCTCCGAAAAAACTTTCAGGGGATCGTTTGCAACACTTTGGCAGCATTTTTGAGTGAATTGCAGAACGTCAGATTTCTGCTGAAATTGTGACCGCGCGGCTTAGGGATTTTTGCAAAAAAAAGTTGTTCAGACGTCGAGGTCTAATTCTCTTTCTGATGATAAAAACCCATCTGTTTCCTCCGAAAAAACTTTCAGGGGATCGTTTGCAACACTTTGGCAGCATTTTTGAGTGAATTGCAGAACGTCAGATTTTTAATGAAATTGTGACCGCGCGGCTTAGGGATTTTTGCAAAAAAACGTTGTTGAGACGTCGAGGTCTAATTCTCTTTCTGATGATAAAAACCCATCTGTTTCCTCCGAAAAAACTTTCAGGGGATCGTTTGCAACAGTTTGGCAGCATTTTTGAATGAATTGCACAACGTCAGATTTTTGCTGAAATTGTGACCGCGCGGCTTAGGGATTTTTGCAAAAAAAAGTTGCTCAGACGTCGAGGTCTAATTCTCTTTCTGATGATAAAAACCCATCTGTTTCCTCCGAAAAAACTTTCAGGGTATCGATTGCGACACTTTGGCAGCATTTTTGAGTGAATTGCAGAAGGTCAGATTTTTGCTGAAATTGTGACCGCGCGGCTTAGGGATTTTTGCAAAAAAAAGTTGCTCAGACGTCGAGGTCTAATTCTCTTTCTGATGATAAAAACCCATCTGTTTCCTCCGAAAAAACTTTCAGGGGAACGTTTGCAACACTTTGGCAGCATTTTTGAGTGAATTGCGGAATGTCAGATTTTTGCTTAAATTGTGACCGCGCGGCTTAGGGATTTTTGCAAAAAAAAGTTGTTCAGACGTCGTGGTCTAATTCTCTTTCTGATGATAAAAACCCATCTGTTTCCTCCGAAAAAACTTTCAGGGGATCGTTTGCAACACTTTGGCAGCATTTTTGAGTGAATTGCAGAACGTCAGATTTTTAATGAAATTGTGACCGCGCGGCTTAGGGATTTTTGCAAAAAAAAGTTCTTCAGACGTCGAGATCTAATTCTCTTTCTGATGATAAAAACACACCTATTTCTACAGAAAAACCTTCAGCGGATTGTTTGCAACAGTCTGGCAGCATTTTTGAGTGAATTGCAGAACGTCACATTTTTGCTTAAATTGTGACCGCGCGGCTTAGGGATTTTTGCAAAAAAAAGTTGTTCCCACGTCGAGGGTTTATTCTGTTTCCGATGATAAAAACCCATCTGTTTCCTCCGAAAAAACTTTCAGGGGATCGTTTGCAACACTTTGGCAGCATTTTTGAGTGAATTGCAGAACGTCAGATTTCTGCTGAAATTGTGACCGCGCGGCTTAGGGATTTTTGCAAAAAAAAGTTGTTCAGACGTCGAGGTCTAATTCTCTTTCTGATGATAAAAACCCATCTGTTTCCTCCGAAAAAACTTTCAGGGGATCGTTTGCAACACTTTGGCAGCATTTTTGAGTGAATTGCAGAACGTCAGATTTTTAATGAAATTGTGACCGCGCGGCTTAGGGATTTTTGCAAAAAAACGTTGTTGAGACGTCGAGGTCTAATTCTCTTTCTGATGATAAAAACCCATCTGTTTCCTCCGAAAAAACTTTCAGTGGATCGTTTGCAAAACTTTGGCAGCATTTTTGAGTGAATTGCAGAACGTCAGATTTTAGCTTAAATTGTGACCGCGCGGCTTAGGGATTTTTGCAAAAAAAAGTTGTTCAGACATCGAGGTCTAATTCTCTTTCCGATGATAAAAACCCATCTGTTTCCTCCGAAAAAACTTTCAGGGGAACGTTTGCAACACTTTGGCAGCATTTTTGAGTGAATTGCGGTATGTCAGATTTTTGCTGAAATTGTGACCGCGCGGCTTAGGGATTTTTGCAAAAAAAAGTTGTTCACACGTCGAGGGTTTATTCTGTTTCCGATGATAAAAACCCATCTGTTTCCTCCGAAAAAACTTTCAGGGGATCGTTTGCAACACTTTGGCAGCATTTTTGAGTGAATTGCAGAACGTCAGATTTTAGCTTAAATTGTGACCGCGCGGCTTAGGGATTTTTGCAAAAAAAGTTGTTGAGACGTCGAGGTCTAATTCTCTTTCTGATGATAAAAACCCATCTGTTTCCTCCGAAAAAACTTTCAGGGGATCGTTTGCAACACTTTGGCAGCATTTTTGAGTGAATTGCAGAACGTCAGATTTTTAATGAAATTGTGACCGCGCGGCTTAGGGATTTTTGCAAAAAAAAGTTCTTCAGACGTCGAGGTCTAATTCTCTTTCTGATGATAAAAACACACCTATTTCTACAGAAAAACCTTCAGCGGATTGTTTGCAACAGTCTGGCAGCATTTTTGAGTGAATTGCAGAACGTCACATTTTTGCTTAAATTGTGACCGCGCGGCTTAGGGATTTTTGCAAAAAAAAGTTGTTCACACGTCGAGGGTTTATTCTGTTTCCGATGATAAAAACCCATCTGTTTCCTCCGAAAAAACTTTCAGGGGATCGTTTGCAACACTTTGGCAGCATTTTTGAGTGAATTGCAGAACGTCAGATTTCTGCTGAAATTGTGACCGCGCGGCTTAGGGATTTTTGCAAAAAAAAGTTGTTCAGACGTCGAGGTCTAATTCTCTTTCTGATGATAAAAACCCATCTGTTTCCTCCGAAAAAACTTTCAGGGGATCGTTTGCAACACTTTGGCAGCATTTTTGAGTGAATTGCAGAACGTCAGATTTTTAATGAAATTGTGACCGCGCGGCTTAGGGATTTTTGCAAATAATAGTTGTTCAGACGTCGAGGTCTAATTCTCTTTCTGATGATAAAAACCCATCTGTTTCCTCCGAAAAAACTTTCAGGGGATCGTTTGCAAAACTTTGGCAGCATTTTTGAGTGAATTGCAGAACGTCAGATTTTAGCTTAAATTGTGACCGCGCGGCTTAGGGATTTTTGCAAAAAAACGTTGTTGAGACGTCGAGGTCTAATTCTCTTTCTGATGATAAAAACCCATCTGTTTCCTCCGAAAAAACTTTCAGGGGATCGTTTGCAACAGTTTGGCAGCATTTTTGAGTGAATTGCAGAACGTCAGATTTTTGCTGAAATTGTGACCGCGCGGCTTAGGGATTTTTGCAAAAAAAAGTTGCTCAGACGTCGAGGTCTAATTCTCTTTCTGATGATAAAAACCCATCTGTTTCCTCCGAAAAAACTTTCAGGGTATCGATTGCAACACTTTGGCAGCATTTTTGAGTGAATTGCAGAAGGTCAGATTTTTGCTGAAATTGTGACCGCGCGGCTTAGGGATTTTTGCAAAAAAAAGTTGCTCAGACGTCGAGGTCTAATTCTCTTTCTGATGATAAAAACCCATCTGTTTCCTCCGAAAAAACTTTCAGGGGAACGTTTGCAACACTTTGGCAGCATTTTTGAGTGAATTGCGGAATGTCAGATTTTTGCTTAAATTGTGACCGCGCGGCTTAGGGATTTTTGCAAAAAAAAGTTGTTCAGACGTCGTGGTCTAATTCTCTTTCTGATGATAAAAACCCATCTGTTTCCTCCGAAAAAACTTTCAGGGGATCGTTTGCAACACTTTGGCAGCATTTTTGAGTGAATTGCAGAACGTCAGATTTTTAATGAAATTGTGACCGCGCGGCTTAGGGATTTTTGCAAAAAAAAGTTCTTCAGACGTCGAGGTCTAATTCTCTTTCTGATGATAAAAACACACCTATTTCTACAGAAAAACCTTCAGCGGATTGTTTGCAACAGTCTGGCAGCATTTTTGAGTGAATTGCAGAACGTCACATTTTTGCTTAAATTGTGACCGCGCGGCTTAGGGATTTTTGCAAAAAAAAGTTGTTCCCACGTCGTGGTCTAATTCTCTTTCTGATGATAAAAACCCATCTGTTTCCTCCGAAAAAACTTTCAGGGGATCGTTTGCAACACTTTGGCAGCATTTTTGAGTGAATTGCAGAACGTCAGATTTTTAATGAAATTGTGACCGCGCGGCTTAGGGATTTTTGCAAAAAAAAGTTCTTCAGACGTCGAGGTCTAATTCTCTTTCTGATGATAAAAACACACCTATTTCTACAGAAAAACCTTCAGCGGATTGTTTGCAACAGTCTGGCAGCATTTTTGAGTGAATTGCAGAACGTCACATTTTTGCTTAAATTGTGACCGCGCGGCTTAGGGATTTTTGCAAAAAAAAGTTGTTCCCACGTCGAGGGTTTATTCTGTTTCCGATGATAAAAACCCATCTGTTTCCTCCGAAAAAACTTTCAGGGGATCGTTTGCAACACTTTGGCAGCATTTTTGAGTGAATTGCAGAACGTCAGATTTCTGCTGAAATTGTGACCGCGCGGCTTAGGGATTTTTGCAAAAAAAAGTTGTTCAGACGTCGAGGTCTAATTCTCTTTCTGATGATAAAAACCCATCTGTTTCCTCCGAAAAAACTTTCAGGGGATCGTTTGCAACACTTTGGCAGCATTTTTGAGTGAATTGCAGAACGTCAGATTTTTAATGAAATTGTGACCGCGCGGCTTAGGGATTTTTGCAAATAATAGTTGTTCAGACGTCGAGGTCTAATTCTCTTTCTGATGATAAAAACCCATCTGTTTCCTCCGAAAAAACTTTCAGGGGATCGTTTGCAAAACTTTGGCAGCATTTTTGAGTGAATTGCAGAACGTCAGATTTTAGCTTAAATTGTGACCGCGCGGCTTAGGGATTTTTGCAAAAAAACGTTGTTGAGACGTCGAGGTCTAATTCTCTTTCTGATGATAAAAACCCATCTGTTTCCTCCGAAAAAACTTTCAGGGGATCGTTTGCAACAGTTTGGCAGCATTTTTGAGTGAATTGCAGAACGTCAGATTTTTGCTGAAATTGTGACCGCGCGGCTTAGGGATTTTTGCAAAAAAAAGTTGCTCAGACGTCGAGGTCTAATTCTCTTTCTGATGATAAAAACCCATCTGTTTCCTCCGAAAAAACTTTCAGGGTATCGATTGCAACACTTTGGCAGCATTTTGGAGTGAATTGCAGAAGGTCAGATTTTTGCTGAAATTGTGACCGCGCGGCTTAGGGATTTTTGCAAAAAAAAGTTGCTCAGACGTCGAGGTCTAATTCTCTTTCTGATGATAAAAACCCATCTGTTTCCTCCGAAAAAACTTTCAGGGGAACGTTTGCAACAGTTTGGCAGCATTTTTGAGTGAATTGCACAGCGTCAGATTTTTGCTGAAATTGTGACCGCGCGGCTTAGGGATTTTTGCAAAAAAAAGTTGCTCAGACGTCGAGGTCTAATTCTCTTTCTGATGATAAAAACCCATCTGTTTCCTCCGAAAAAACTTTCAGGGGATCGTTTGCAACACTTTGGCAGCATTTTTGAGTGAATTGCAGAACGTCAGATTTTTGATGAAATTGTGACCGCGCGGCTTAGGGATTTTTGCAAAAAAAAGTTGTTCAGACGTCGAGGTCTAATTCTCTTTCTGATGATAAAAACCCATCTGTTTCCTCCGAAAAAACTTTCAGGGGATCGTTTGCAACAGATTGGCAGCATTTTTGAGTGAATTGCAGAACGTCACATTTTTGCTTAAATTGTGACCGCGCGGCTTAGGGATTTTTGCCAAAAAAAGTTGTTCAGACGTCGAGGTCTAATTCTCTTTCCGATGATAAAAACCCATCTGTTTCCTCCGAAAAAACTTTCAGGGGATCATTTGCAACACTTTGGCAGCATTTTTGAGTGAATTGCAGAAGGTCAGATTTTTGCTGAAATTGTGACCGCGCGGCTTAGGGATTTTTGCAAAAAAAAGTTGTTCAGACGTCGAGGTCTAATTCTCTTTCTGATGATAAAAACCCATCTGTTTCCTCCGAAAACACTTTCAGGGGATCGTTTGCAACACTTTGGCAGCATTTTTAAGTGAATTGCAGAACGTCAGATTTTTGCTGAAATTGTGACCGCGCGGCTTCGGGATTTTTGCAAAAAAAGGTTGCTCAGACGTCGAGGTCTAATTCTCTTTCTGATGATAAAAACCCATCTGTTTCCTCCGAAAAAACTTTCAGGGGAACGTTTGCAACACTTTGGCAGCATTTTTGAGTGAATTGCGGAATGTCAGATTTTTGCTTAAATTGTGACCGCGCGGCTTAGGGATTTTTGCAAAAAAAAGTTGTTCACACGTCGAGGGTTTATTCTGTTTCCGATGATAAAAACCCATCTGTTTCCTCCGAAACAACTTTCAGGGGATCGTTTGCAACACTTTGGCAGCATTTTTGAGTGAATTGCAGAACGTCAGATTTTTGCTGAAATTGTGACCGCGCGGCTTAGGGATTTTTTCCAAAAAAGGTTGTTCAGACGTCGATGGCTAATTCTGTTTCCGATGATAAAAACCCATCTGTTTCCTCCGAAAAAACTGTCAGGGGATCGTTTGCAACACTTTGGCAGCATTTTTGAGTGAATTGCAGAACGTCAGATTTTTGCTGAAATTGTGACCGCGCGGCTTAGGGATTTTTGCAAAAAAAGTTGCTCAGACGTCGAGATCTAATTCTCTTTCTGATGATAAAAACCCATCTGTTTCCTCCTAAAAAACTTTCAGGGGATCGTTTGCAACACTTTGGCAGCATTTTTGAGTGAATTGCAGAACGTTAGATTTTTGCTGAAATTGTGACCGCGCGGCTTAGGGATTCTTGCCAAAAAAAGTTGTTCAGACGTCGAGGTCTAATTCTCTTTCCGATGATAAAAACCCATCTGTTTCCTCCGAAAAAACTTTCAGGGGATCGTTTGCAACACTTTGGCAACATTTTTGAGTGAATTGCAGAACGTCAGATTATTGCTGAAATTGTGACCGCGCGGCTTAGGGATTTTTTCCAAAAAAAGTTGTTCAGACGTCGATGGCTAATTCTGTTTCCGATGATAAAAACCCATCTGTTTCCTCCGAAAAAACTTTCAGGGGATCGTTTGCAACACTTTGGCAGCATTTTTGAGTGAATTGCAGAACGTCAGATTTTTGCTTAAATTGTGACCGTGCGGCTTAGGGATTTTTGCAAAAAAAAGTTGTTCACACGTCGAGGGCTTATTCTGTTTCCGATGATAAAAACCCATCTGTTTCCTCCGAAAAAACTTTCAGGGGATCGTTTGCAACACTTTGGCAGTATTTTTGAGTGAATTGCAGAACGTCAGATTTTTGCTGAAATTGTGACCGCGCGGCTTAGGGATTTTTGCCAAAAAATGTTGTTCAGACGTCGATGGCTAATTCTGTTTCCGATGATAAAAACCCATCTGTTTCCTACGAAAAAACTTTCAGGGGATCGTTTGCAACACTTTGGCAGCATTTTTGAGTGAATTGCAGAAGGTCAGATTTTTGCTGAAATTGTGACCGCGCGGCTTAGGGATTTTTGCAAAAAAAAGTTGTTCAGACGTCGAGGTCTAATTCTCTTTCTGATGATAAAAACCCATCTGTTTCCTCCGAAAAAACTTTCAGGGGATCGTTTGCAACACTTTGGCAGCATTTTTGAGTGAATTGCAGAACGTCAGATTTTTGCTGAAATTGTGACCGCGCGGCTTAGGGATTTTTGCCAAAAAAAGTTGTTCAGACGTCGATGGCTAATTCTGTTTCCGATGATAAAAACCCATCTGTTTCCTCCGAAAAAACTTTCAGGGGATCGTTTGCAACACTTTGGCAGCATTTTTGAGTGAATTGCAGAACGTCAGATTTTTGCTGAAATTGTGACCGCGCGGCTTAGGGATTTTTGCAAAAAAAAGTTGCTCAGACGTCGAGGTCTAATTCTCTTTCTGATGATAAAAACCCATCTGTTTCCTCCGAAAAAACTTTCAGGGGATCGTTTGCAACACTTTGGCAGCATTTTTGAGTGAATTGCAGAACGTCAGATTTTTGCTGAAATTGTGACCGCGTGGCTTAGGGATTTTTGCAAAAAAAAGTTGCTCAGACGTCGAGGTCTAATTCTCTTTCTGATGATAAAAACCCATCTGTTTCCTCCGAAAAAAACTTTCAGGGGAACGTTTGCAACACTTTGGCAGCATTTTTGAGTGAATTGCGGAACGTCAGATTTTTGCTTAAATTGTGACCGCGCGGCTTAGGGATTTTTGCAAAAAAAAGTTGTTCAGACGTCGTGGTCTAATTCTCTTTCTGATGATAAAAACCCATCTGTTTCCTCCGAAAAAACTTTCAGGGGATCGTTTGCAACTCTTTGGCAGCATTTTTGAGTGAATTGCAGAACGTCAGATTTTTAATGAAATTGTGACCGCGCGGCTTAGGGATCTTTGCAAATAATAGTTGTTCAGACGTCGAGGTCTAATTCTCTTTCTGATGATAAAAACCCATCTGTTTCCTCCGAAAAAACTTTCAGGGGATCGTTTGCAACACTTTGGCAGCATTTTTGAGTGAATTGCAGAACGTCAGATTTTTAATGAAATTGTGACCGCGCGGCTTAGGGATTTTTGCAAAAAAAAGTTGCTCAGACGTCGAGGTCTAATTCTCTTTCTGATGATAAAAACCCATCTGTTTCCTCCGAAAAAACTTTCAGGGGATCGTTTGCAACACTTTGGCAGCATTTTTGAGTGAATTGCAGAACGTCAGATTTTTGCTGAAATTGTGACCGGGCGGCTTAGGGATTTTTGCAAAAAAAAGTTGCTCAGACGTCGAGGTCTAATTCTCTTTCTGATGATAAAAACACACCTATTTCTACAGAAAAACCTTCAGCGGATTGTTTGCAACAGTCTGGCAGCATTTTTGAGTGAATTGCAGAACGTCACATTTTTGCTTAAATTGTGACCGCGCGGCTTAGGGATTTTTGCAAAAAAAAGTTGTTCACACGTCGAGGGTTTATTCTGTTTCCGATAATAAAAACCCATCTGTTTCCTCCGAAAAAACTTTCAGGGGATCGTTTGCAACACTTTGGCAGCATTTTTGAGTGAATTGCAGAACATCAGATTTCTGCTGAAATTGTGACCGCGCTGCTTAGGGATTTTTGCAAAAAAAAGTTGTTCAAACGTCGAGGTCTAATTCTCTTTCTGATGATAAAAACCCATCTGTTTCCTCCGAAAGAACTTTCAGGGGATCGTTTGCAACACTTTGGCAGCATTTTTGAGTGAATTGCAGAACGTCAGATTTTTAATGAAATTGTGACCGCGCGGCTTAGGGATTTTTGCAAATAATAGTTGTTCAGACGTCGAGGTCTAATTCTCTTTCCGATGATAAAAACCCATCTGTTTCCTCCGAAAGAACTTTCAGGGGATCGTTTGCAACACTTTGGCAGTATTTTTGAGTGAATTGCAGAACGTCAGATTTTTGCTGAAATTGTGACCGCGCGGCTTAGGGATTCTTGCCCAAAAAAGTTGTTCAGACGTCGATGGCTAATTCTGTTTCCGATGATAAAAACCCATCTGTTTCCTCCGAAAAAACTTTCAGGGGATCGTTTGCAACACTTTGGCAACATTTTTGAGTGAATTGCAGAACGTCAGATTATTGCTGAAATTGTGACCGCGCGGCTTAGGGATTTTTTCCAAAAAAAGTTGTTCAGACGTCGATGGCTAATTCTGTTTCCGATGATAAAAACCCATCTGTTTCCTCCGAAAGAACTTTCAGGGGATCGTTTGCAACACTTTGGCAGCATTTTTGAGTGAATTGCAGAACGTCAGATTTTTAATGAAATTGTGACCGCGCGGCTTAGGGATTTTTGCAAATAATAGTTTTTCAGACGTCGAGGTCTAATTCTCTTTCTGATGATAAAAACCCATCTGTTTCCTCCGAAAAAACTTTCAGGGGATCGTTTGCAACAGTTTGGCAGCATTTTTGAGTGAATTGCAGAACGTCAGATTTTTAATGAAATTGTGACCGCGCGGCTTAGGGATCTTTGCAAATAATAGTTGTTCAGACGTCGAGGTCTAATTCTCTTTCTGATGATAAAAACACACCTATTTCTACAGAAAAACCTTCAGCGGATTGTTTGCAACAGTCTGGCAGCATTTTTGAGTGAATTGCAGAACGTCACATTTTTGCTGAAATTGTGACCGCGCGGCTTAGGGGTTTTTGCAAAAAAAAGTTGTTCAGACGTCGAGGTCTAATTCTCTTTCCGATGATAAAAACCCATCTGTTTCCTCCGAAAAAACTTTCAGGGGAACGTTTGCAACACTTTGGCAGCATTTTTGAGTGAATTGCGGAATGTCAGATTTTTGCTTAAATTGTGACCGCGCGGCTTAGGGATTTTTGCAAAAAAAAGTTGTTCACACGTCGAGGGTTTATTCTGTTTCCGATGATAAAAACCCATCTGTTTCCTCCGAAAAAACTTTCAGGGGATCGTTTGCAACACTTTGGCAGGATTTTTGAGTGAATTGCAGAACGTCAGATTTTTGCTTAAATTGTGACCGTGCGGCTTAGGGATTTTTGCAAAAAAAAGTTGTTCACACGTCGAGGGCTTATTCTGTTTCCGATGATAAAAACTCATCTGTTTCCTCCGAAAAAACTTTCAGGGGATCGTTTGCAACACTTTGGCAGCATTTTTGAGTGAATTGCAGAACGTCAGATTTTTGCTGAAATTGTGACCGCGCGGCTTAGGGATTTTTGCAAAAAAAAGTTGTTCAGACGTCGTGGTCTAATTCTCTTTCTGATGATAAAAACCCATCTGTTTCCTCCGAAAAAACTTTCAGGGGATCGTTTGCAACTCTTTGGCAGCATTTTTGAGTGAATTGCAGAACGTCAGATTTTTAATGAAATTGTGACCGCGCGGCTTAGGGATCTTTGCAAATAATAGTTGTTCAGACGTCGAGGTCTAATTCTCTTTCTGATGATAAAAACCCATCTGTTTCCTCCGAAAAAACTTTCAGGGGATCGTTTGCAACACTTTGGCAGCATTTTTGAGTGAATTGCAGAACGTCAGATTTTTAATGAAATTGTGACCGCGCGGCTTAGGGATTTTTGCAAAAAAAAGTTGCTCAGACGTCGAGGTCTAATTCTCTTTCTGATGATAAAAACCCATCTGTTTCCTCCGAAAAAACTTTCAGGGGATCGTTTGCAACACTTTGGCAGCATTTTTGAGTGAATTGCAGAACGTCAGATTTTTGCTGAAATTGTGACCGGGCGGCTTAGGGATTTTTGCAAAAAAAAGTTGCTCAGACGTCGAGGTCTAATTCTCTTTCTGATGATAAAAACACACCTATTTCTACAGAAAAACCTTCAGCGGATTGTTTGCAACAGTCTGGCAGCATTTTTGAGTGAATTGCAGAACGTCACATTTTTGCTTAAATTGTGACCGCGCGGCTTAGGGATTTTTGCAAAAAAAAGTTGTTCACACGTCGAGGGTTTATTCTGTTTCCGATAATAAAAACCCATCTGTTTCCTCCGAAAAAACTTTCAGGGGATCGTTTGCAACACTTTGGCAGCATTTTTGAGTGAATTGCAGAACATCAGATTTCTGCTGAAATTGTGACCGCGCGGCTTAGGGATTTTTGCAAAAAAAAGTTGTTCAAACGTCGAGGTCTAATTCTCTTTCTGATGATAAAAACCCATCTGTTTCCTCCGAAAGAACTTTCAGGGGATCGTTTGCAACACTTTGGCAGCATTTTTGAGTGAATTGCAGAACGTCAGATTTTTAATGAAATTGTGACCGCGCGGCTTAGGGATTTTTGCAAATAATAGTTGTTCAGACGTCGAGGTCTAATTTTCTTTCCGATGATAAAAACCCATCTGTTTCCTCCGAAAGAACTTTCAGGGGATCGTTTGCAACACTTTGGCAGTATTTTTGAGTGAATTGCAGAACGTCAGATTTTTGCTGAAATTGTGACCGCGCGGCTTAGGGATTCTTGCCCAAAAAAGTTGTTCAGACGTCGATGGCTAATTCTGTTTCCGATGATAAAAACCCATCTGTTTCCTCCGAAAAAACTTTCAGGGGATCGTTTGCAACACTTTGGCAACATTTTTGAGTGAATTGCAGAACGTCAGATTATTGCTGAAATTGTGACCGCGCGGCTTAGGGATTTTTTCCAAAAAAAGTTGTTCAGACGTCGATGGCTAATTCTGTTTCCGATGATAAAAACCCATCTGTTTCCTCCGAAAGAACTTTCAGGGGATCGTTTGCAACACTTTGGCAGCATTTTTGAGTGAATTGCAGAACGTCAGATTTTTAATGAAATTGTGACCGCGCGGCTTAGGGATTTTTGCAAATAATAGTTTTTCAGACGTCGAGGTCTAATTCTCTTTCTGATGATAAAAACCCATCTGTTTCCTCCGAAAAAACTTTCAGGGGATCGTTTGCAACAGTTTGGCAGCATTTTTGAGTGAATTGCAGAACGTCAGATTTTTAATGAAATTGTGACCGCGCGGCTTAGGGATCTTTGCAAATAATAGTTGTTCAGACGTCGAGGTCTAATTCTCTTTCTGATGATAAAAACACACCTATTTCTACAGAAAAACCTTCAGCGGATTGTTTGCAACAGTCTGGCAGCATTTTTGAGTGAATTGCAGAACGTCACATTTTTGCTGAAATTGTGACCGCGCGGCTTAGGGGTTTTTGCAAAAAAAAGTTGTTCAGACGTCGAGGTCTAATTCTCTTTCCGATGATAAAAACCCATCTGTTTCCTCCGAAAAAACTTTCAGGGGAACGTTTGCAACACTTTGGCAGCATTTTTGAGTGAATTGCGGAATGTCAGATTTTTGCTTAAATTGTGACCGCGCGGCTTAGGGATTTTTGCAAAAAAAAGTTGTTCACACGTCGAGGGTTTATTCTGTTTCCGATGATAAAAACCCATCTGTTTCCTCCGAAAAAACTTTCAGGGGATCGTTTGCAACACTTTGGCAGGATTTTTGAGTGAATTGCAGAACGTCAGATTTTTGCTTAAATTGTGACCGTGCGGCTTAGGGATTTTTGCAAAAAAAAGTTGTTCACACGTCGAGGGCTTATTCTGTTTCCGATGATAAAAACTCATCTGTTTCCTCCGAAAAAACTTTCAGGGGATCGTTTGCAACACTTTGGCAGCATTTTTGAGTGAATTGCAGAACGTCAGATTTTTGCTGAAATTGTGACCGCGCGGCTTAGGGATTTTTGCAAAAAAAGGTTGTTCAGACGTCGAGGTCTAATTCTCTTTTTGATGATAAAAACCCATCTGTTTCCTCCGAAAAAACTTTCAGGGGATCGTTTGCAACACTTTGGCAGCATTTTTGAGTAAATTGCAGAAGGTCAGATTTTTGCTGAAATTGTGACCGCGCGGCTTAGGAATTTTTGCAAAAAAAAGTTGTTCAGACGTCGATGGCTAATTCTGTTTCCGATGAAAAAAACCCATCTGTTTCCTACGAAAAAACTTTCAGGGGATCGTTTGCAACACTTTGGCAGCATTTTTGAGTGAATTGCAGAAGGTCAGATTTTTGCTTAAATTGTGACCGTGCGGCTTAGGGATTTTTGCAAAAAAAAGTTGTTCACACGTCGAGGGCTTATTCTGTTTCCGATGATAAAAACCCATCTGTTTCCTCCGAAAAAACTTTCAGGGGATCGTTTGCAACACTTTGGCAGCATTTTTGAGTGAATTGCAGAATGTCAGATTTTTGCTGAAATTGTGACCGCGCGGCTTAGGGATTTTTGCAAAAAAAAGTTGCTCAGACGTCGAGGTCTAATTCTCTTTCTGATGATAAAAACCCATCTGTTTCCTCCGAAAAAACTTTCAGGGTATCGATTGCAACACTTTGGCAGCATTTTTGAGTGAATTGCAGAAGGTCAGATTTTTGCTGAAATTGTGACCGCGCGGCTTAGGGATTTTTGCAAAAAAAAGTTGCTCAGACGTCGAGGTCTAATTCTCTTTCTGATGATAAAAACCCATCTGTTTCCTCCGAAAAAACTTTCAGGGGAACGTTTGCAACACTTTGGCAGCATTTTTGAGTGAATTGCGAAATGTCAGATTTTTGCTTAAATTGTGACCGCGTGGCTTAGGGATTTTTGCAAAAAAAAGTTTTTCAGACGTCGTGGTCTAATTCTCTTTCTGATGATAAAAACCCATCTGTTTCCTCCGAAAAAACTTTCAGGGGATCGTTTGCAACACTTTGGCAGCATTTTTGAGTGAATTGCAGAACGTCAGATTTTTAATGAAATTGTGACCGCGCGGCTTAGGGATCTTTGCAAATAATAGTTGTTCAGACGTCGAGGTCTAATTCTCTTTCTGATGATAAAAACCCATCTGTTTCCTCCGAAAAAACTTTCAGGGGATCGTTTGCAACACTTTGGCAGCATTTTTGAGTGAATTGCAGAACGTCAGATTTTTGATGAAATGGTGACCGCGCAGCTTAGGGATTTTTGCAAAAAAAAGTTGTTCAGACGTCGAGGTCTAATTCTCTTTCTGATGATAAAAACCCATCTGTTTCCTCCGAAAAAACTTTCAGGGGATCGTTTGCAACACTTTGGCAGCATTTTTAAGTGAATTGCAGAACGTCAGATTTTTGCTGAAATTGTGACCGCGCAGCTTCGGGATTTTTGCAAAAAAAGGTTGCTCAGACGTCGAGGTCTAATTCTCTTTCTGATGATAAAAACCCATCTGTTTCCTCCGAAAAAACTTTCAGGGGAACGTTTGCAACACTTTGGCAGCATTTTTGAGTGAATTGCGGAATGTCAGATTTTTGCTTAAATTGTGACCGCGCGGCTTAGGGATTTTTGCAAAAAAAAGTTGTTCACACGTCGAGGGTTTATTCTGTTTCCAATGATAAAAACCCATCTGTTTCCTCCGAAAAAACTTTCAGGGGATCGTTTGCAACACTTTGGCAGCATTTTTGAGTGAATTGCAGAACGTCAGATTTTTGCTGAAATTGTGACCGCGCGGCTTAGGGATTTTTTCCAAAAAAAGTTGTTCAGACGTCGATAGCTAATTCTGTTTCCGATGATAAAAACCCATCTGTTTCCTCCGAAAAAACTGTCAGGGGATCGTTTGCAACACTTTGGCAGCATTTTTGAGTGAATTGCAGAACGTCAGATTTTTGCTGAAATTGTGACCGCGCGGCTTAGGGATTTTTGCAAAAAAAAGTTGCTCAGACGTCGAGATCTAATTCTCTTTCTGATGATAAAAACCCATCTGTTTCCTCCGAAAAAACTTTCAGGGGATCGTTTGCAACACTTTGGCAGCATTTTTGAGTGAATTGCAGAACGTCAGATTTTTGCTTAAATTGTGACCGTGCGGCTTAGGGATTTTTGCAAAAAAAAGTTGTTCACACGTCGAGGGCTTATTCTGTTTCCGATGATAAAAACCCATCTGTTTCCTCCGAAAAAACTTTCAGGGGATCGTTTGCAACACTTTGGCAGCATTTTTGAGTGAATTGCAGAACGTCAGATTTTTGCTGAAATTGTGACCGCGCGGCTTAGGGATTTTTGCAAAAAAAGGTTGTTCAGACGTCGAGGTCTAATTCTCTTTTTGATGATAAAAACCCATCTGTTTCCTCCGAAAAAACTTTCAGGGGATCGTTTGCAACACTTTGGCAGCATTTTTGAGTGAATTGCAGAAGGTCAGATTTTTGCTGAAATTGTGACCGCGCGGCTTAGGGATTTTTGCAAAAAAAAGTTGTTCAGACGTCGATGGCTAATTCTGTTTCCGATGAAAAAAACCCATCTGTTTCCTACGAAAAAACTTGCAGGGGATCGTTTGCAACACTTTGGCAGCATTTTTGAGTGAATTGCAGAACGTCAGATTTTTGCTGAAATTGTGACCGCGCGGCTTAGGGATTTTTTCCAAAAAAAGTTGTTCAGACGTCGATGGCTAATTCTGTTTCCGATGATAAAAACCCATCTGTTTCCTCCGAAAAAACTTTCAGGGGATCGTTTGCAACACTTTGGCAGCATTTTTGAGTGAATTGCAGAACGTCAGATTTTTGCTTAAATTGTGACCGTGCGGCTTAGGGATTTTTGCAAAAAAAAGTTGTTCACACGTCGAGGGCTTATTCTGTTACCGATGATAAAAACCCATCTGTTTCCTCCGAAAAAACTTTCAGGGGATCGTTTGCAACACTTTGGCAGCATTTTTGAGTGAATTGCAGAACGTCAGATTTTTGCTGAAATTGTGACCGCGCGGCTTAGGGATTTTTGCAAAAAAAGGTTGTTCAGACGTCGAGGTCTAATTCTCTTTTTGATGATAAAAACCCATCTGTTTCCTCCGAAAAAACTTTCAGGGGATCGTTTGCAACACTTTGGCAGTATTTTTGAGTGAATTGCAGAACGTCAGATTTTTGCTGAAATTGTGACCGCGCGGCTTAGGGATTTTTGCCAAAAAATGTTGTTCAGACGTCGATGGCTAATTCTGTTTCCGATGATAAAAACCCATCTGTTTCCTCCGAAAAAACTTTCAGGGGATCGTTTGCAACACTTTGGCAGCATTTTTGAGTGAATTGCAGAACGTCAGATTTTTGCTTAAATTGTGACCGTGCGGCTTAGGGATTTTTGCAAAAAAAAGTTGTTCACACGTCGAGGGCTTATTCTGTTTCCGATGATAAAAACCCATCTGTTTCCTCCGAAAAAACTTTCAGGGGATCGTTTGCAACACTTTGGCAGCATTTTTGAGTGAATTGCAGAACGTCAGATTTTTGCTGAAATTGTGACCGCGCGGCTTAGGGATTTTTGCAAAAAAAGGTTGTTCAGACGTCGAGGTCTAATTCTCTTTTTGATGATAAAAACCCATCTGTTTCCTCCGAAAAAACTTTCAGGGGATCGTTTGCAACACTTTGGCAGCATTTTTGAGTGAATTGCAGAAGGTCAGATTTTTGCTGAAATTGTGACCGCGCGGCTTAGGGATTTTTGCAAAAAAAAGTTGTTCAGACGTCGATGGCTAATTCTGTTTCCGATGAAAAAAACCCATCTGTTTCCTCCGAAAAAACTTTCAGGGGATCGTTTGCAACACTTTGGCAGCATTTTTGAGTGAATTGCAGAACGTCAGATTTTTGCTGAAATTGTGACCGCGCGGCTTAGGGATTTTTTCCAAAAAAAGTTGTTCAGACGTCGATGGCTAATTCTGTTTCCGATGATAAAAACCCATCTGTTTCCTCCGAAAAAACTTTCAGGGGATCGTTTGCAACACTTTGGCAGCATTTTTGAGTGAATTGCAGAACGTCAGATTTTTGCTTAAATTGTGACCGTGCGGCTTAGGGATTTTTGCAAAAAAAAGTTGTTCACACGTCGAGGGCTTATTCTGTTACCGATGATAAAAACCCATCTGTTTCCTCCGAAAAAACTTTCAGGGGATCGTTTGCAACACTTTGGCAGCATTTTTGAGTGAATTGCAGAACGTCAGATTTTTGCTGAAATTGTGACCGCGCGGCTTAGGGATTTTTGCAAAAAAAGGTTGTTCAGACGTCGAGGTCTAATTCTCTTTTTGATGATAAAAACCCATCTGTTTCCTCCGAAAAAACTTTCAGGGGATCGTTTGCAACACTTTGGCAGTATTTTTGAGTGAATTGCAGAACGTCAGATTTTTGCTGAAATTGTGACCGCGCGGCTTAGGGATTTTTGCCAAAAAATGTTGTTCAGACGTCGATGGCTAATTCTGTTTCCGATGATAAAAACCCATCTGTTTCCTCCGAAAAAACTTTCAGGGGATCGTTTGCAACACTTTGGCAGCATTTTTGAGTGAATTGCAGAAGGTCAGATTTTTGCTTAAATTGTGACCGCGCGGCTTAGGGATTTTTTCCAAAAAAAGTTGTTCAGACGTCGATGGCTAATTCTGTTTCCGATGATAAAAACCCATCTGTTTCCTCCGAAAAAACTTTCAGGGGATCGTTTGCAACACTTTGGCAACATTTTTGAGTGAATTGCAGAACGTCAGATTTTTGCTGAAATTGTGACCGCGCGGCTTAGGGATTTTTTCCAAAAAAAGTTGTTCAGACGTCGATGGCTAATTCTGTTTCCGATGATAAAAACCCATCTGTTTCCTCCGAAAAAACTTTCAGGGGATCGTTTGCAACACTTTGGCAGCATTTTTGAGTGAATTGCAGAACGTCAGATTTTTGCTTAAATTGTGACCGTGCGGCTTAGGGATTTTTGCAAAAAAAAGTTGTTCACACGTCGAGGGCTTATTCTGTTTCCGATGATAAAAACCCATCTGTTTCCTCCGAAAAAACTTTCAGGGGATCGTTTGCAACACTTTGGCAGCATTTTTGAGTGAATTGCAGAACGTCAGATTTTTGCTGAAATTGTGACCGCGCGGCTTAGGGATTTTTGCAAAAAAAGGTTGTTCAGACGTCGAGGTCTAATTCTCTTTTTGATCATAAAAACCCATCTGTTTCCTCCGAAAAAACTTTCAGGGGATCGTTTGCAACACTTTGGCAGCATTTTTGAGTGAATTGCAGAACGTCAGATTTTTAATGAAATTGTGACCGCGCGGCTTAGGGATTTTTGCAAAAAAATGTTGTTCAGACGTCGATGGCTAATTCTGTTTCCGATGATAAAAACCCATCTGTTTCCTACGAAAAAACTTTCAGGGGATCGTTTGCAACACTTTGGCAGCATTTTTGAGTGAATTGCAGAAGGTCAGATTTTTGCTGAAATTGTGACCGCGCGGCTTAGGGATTTTTGCAAAAAAAAGTTGTTCAGACGTCGAGGTGTAATTCTCTTTCTGATGATAAAAACCCATCTGTTTCCTCCGAAAAAACTTTCAGGGGATCGTTTGCAACACTTTGGCAGCATTTTTGATTGAATTGCAGAACGTCAGATTTTTGCTGAAATTGTGACCGCGCGGCTTAGGGATTTTTGCCAAAAAATGTTGTTCAGACGTCGATGGCTAATTCTGTTTCCGATGATAAAAACCCATCTGTTTCCTCCGAAAAAACTTTCAGGGGATCGTTTGCAACACTTTGGCAGCATTTTTGAGTGAATTGCAGAACGTCAGATTTTTGCTGAAATTGTGACCGCGCGGCTTAGGGATTTTTTCCAAAAAAAGTTGTTCAGACGTCGATAGCTAATTCTGTTTCCGATGATAAAAACCCATCTGTTTCCTCCGAAAAAACTGTCAGGGGATCGTTTGCAACACTTTGGCAGCATTTTTGAGTGAATTGCAGAACGTCAGATTTTTGCTGAAATTGTGACCGCGCGGCTTAGGGATTTTTGCAAAAAAAAGTTGCTCAGACGTCGAGATCTAATTCTCTTTCTGATGATAAAAACCCATCTGTTTCCTCCGAAAAAACTTTCAGGGGATCGTTTGCAACACTTTGGCAGCATTTTTGAGTGAATTGCAGAACGTCAGATTTTTGCTTAAATTGTGACCGTGCGGCTTAGGGATTTTTGCAAAAAAAAGTTGTTCACACGTCGAGGGCTTATTCTGTTTCCGATGATAAAAACCCATCTGTTTCCTCCGAAAAAACTTTCAGGGGATCGTTTGCAACACTTTGGCAGCATTTTTGAGTGAATTGCAGAACGTCAGATTTTTGCTGAAATTGTGACCGCGCGGCTTAGGGATTTTTGCAAAAAAAGGTTGTTCAGACGTCGAGGTCTAATTCTCTTTTTGATGATAAAAACCCATCTGTTTCCTCCGAAAAAACTTTCAGGGGATCGTTTGCAACACTTTGGCAGCATTTTTGAGTGAATTGCAGAAGGTCAGATTTTTGCTGAAATTGTGACCGCGCGGCTTAGGGATTTTTGCAAAAAAAAGTTGTTCAGACGTCGATGGCTAATTCTGTTTCCGATGAAAAAAACCCATCTGTTTCCTACGAAAAAACTTGCAGGGGATCGTTTGCAACACTTTGGCAGCATTTTTGAGTGAATTGCAGAACGTCAGATTTTTGCTGAAATTGTGACCGCGCGGCTTAGGGATTTTTTCCAAAAAAAGTTGTTCAGACGTCGATGGCTAATTCTGTTTCCGATGATAAAAACCCATCTGTTTCCTCCGAAAAAACTTTCAGGGGATCGTTTGCAACACTTTGGCAGCATTTTTGAGTGAATTGCAGAACGTCAGATTTTTGCTTAAATTGTGACCGTGCGGCTTAGGGATTTTTGCAAAAAAAAGTTGTTCACACGTCGAGGGCTTATTCTGTTACCGATGATAAAAACCCATCTGTTTCCTCCGAAAAAACTTTCAGGGGATCGTTTGCAACACTTTGGCAGCATTTTTGAGTGAATTGCAGAACGTCAGATTTTTGCTGAAATTGTGACCGCGCGGCTTAGGGATTTTTCCAAAAAAAGGTTGTTCAGACGTCGAGGTCTAATTCTCTTTTTGATGATAAAAACCCATCTGTTTCCTCCGAAAAAACTTTCAGGGGATCGTTTGCAACACTTTGGCAGTATTTTTGAGTGAATTGCAGAACGTCAGATTTTTGCTGAAATTGTGACCGCGCGGCTTAGGGATTTTTGCCAAAAAATGTTGTTCAGACGTCGATGGCTAATTCTGTTTCCGATGATAAAAACCCATCTGTTTCCTCCGATAAAACTTTCAGGGGATCGTTTGCAACACTTTGGCAGCATTTTTGAGTGAATTGCAGAAGGTCAGATTTTTGCTGAAATTGTGACCGCGCGGCTTAGGGATTTTTGCAAAAAAAGTTGGTCAGACGTCGAGGTCTAATTCTCTTTCTGATGATAAAAACCCATCTTTTTCCTCCGAAAAAACTTTCAGGGGATCGTTTGCAACACTTTGGCAGCATTTTTGAGTGAATTGCAGAACGTCAGATTTTTGCTGAAATTGTGACCGCGCGGCTTAGGGATTTTTGCAAAAAAAAGTTGTTCAGACGTCGATGGCTAATTCTGTTTCCGATGATAAAAACCCATCTGTTTCCTCTGAAAAAACTTTCAGGGGATCGTTTGCAACACTTTGGCAGCATTTTTGAGTGAATTGCAGAACATCAGATTTTTGCTGAAATTGTCACCGCGCGGCTTAGGGATTTTTTCCAAAAAAAGTTGTTCAGACGTCGATAGCTAATTCTGTTTCCGATGATAAAAACCCATCTGTTTCCTCCGAAAAAACTGTCAGGGGATCGTTTGCAACACTTTGGCAGCATTTTTGAGTGAATTGCAGGACGTCAGATTTTTGCTGAAATTGTGACCGCGCGGCTTAGGGATTTTTGCAAAAAAAAGTTGCTCAGACGTCGAGATCTAATTCTCTTTCTGATGATAAAAACCCATCTGTTTCCTCCGAAAAAACTTTCAGGGGATCGTTTGCAACACTTTGGCAGCATTTTTGAGTGAATTGCAGAACGTCAGATTTTTGCTTAAATTGTGACCGTGCGGCTTAGGGATTTTTGCAAAAAAAAGTTGTTCACACGTCGATGGCTTATTCTGTTTCCGATGATAAAAACTCATCTGTTTCCTCCGAAAAAACTTTCAGGGGATCGTTTGCAACACTTTGGCAGCATTTTTGAGTGAATTGCAGAACGTCAGATTTTTGCTGAAATTGTGACCGCGCGGCTTAGGGATTTTTGCAAAAAAAATGTTGTTCAGACGTCGAGGTCTAATTCTCTTTTTGATGATAAAAACCCATCTGTTTCCTCCGAAAAAACTTTCAGGGGATCGTTTGCAACACTTTGGCAGCATTTTTGAGTGAATTGCAGAAGGTCAGATTTTTGCTGAAATTGTGACCGCGCGGCTTAGGGATTTTTGCAAAAAAAAGTTGTTCAGACGTCGATGGCTAATTCTGTTTCCGATGAAAAAAACCCATCTGTTTCCTCCGAAAAAACTTTCAGGGGATCGTTTGCAACACTTTGGCAGCATTTTTGAGTGAATTGCAGAAGGTCAGATTTTTGCTTAAATTGTGACCGTGCGGCTTAGGGATTTTTGCAAAAAAAAGTTGTTCACACGTCGAGGGCTTATTCTGTTTCCGATGATAAAAACCCATCTGTTTCCTCCGAAAAAACTTTCAGGGGATCGTTTGCAACACTTTGGCAGCATTTTTGAGTGAATTGCAGAATGTCAGATTTTTGCTGAAATTGTGACCGCGCGGCTTAGGGATTTTTTCCAAAAAAAGTTGTTCAGACGTCGATGGCTAATTCTGTTTCCGATGATAAAAACCCATCTGTTTCCTCCGAAAAAACTTTCAGGGGATCGTTTGCAACACTTTGGCAGCATTTTTGAGTGAATTGCAGAACGTCAGATTTTTGCTTAAATTGTGACCGTGCGGCTTAGGGATTTTTGCAAAAAAAAGTTGTTCACACGTCGAGGGCTTATTCTGTTTCCGATGATAAAAACCCATCTGTTTCCTCCGAAAAAACTTTCAGGGGATCGTTTGCAACACTTTGGCAGCATTTTTGAGTGAATTGCAGAACGTCAGATTTTTGCTGAAATTGTGACCGCGCGGCTTAGGGATTTTTGCAAAAAAAGGTTGTTCAGACGTCGAGGTCTAATTCTCTTTTTGATCATAAAAACCCATCTGTTTCCTCCGAAAAAACTTTCAGGGGATCGTTTGCAACACTTTGGCAGCATTTTTGAGTGAATTGCAGAACGTCAGATTTTTAATGAAATTGTGACCGCGCGGCTTAGGGATTTTTGCAAAAAAATGTTGTTCAGACGTCGATGGCTAATTCTGTTTCCGATGATAAAAACCCATCTGTTTCCTACGAAAAAACTTTCAGGGGATCGTTTGCAACACTTTGGCAGCATTTTTGAGTGAATTGCAGAAGGTCAGATTTTTGCTGAAATTGTGACCGCGCGGCTTAGGGATTTTTGCAAAAAAAAGTTGTTCAGACGTCGAGGTCTAATTCTCTTTCTGATGATAAAAACCCATCTGTTTCCTCCGAAAAAACTTTCAGGGGATCGTTTGCAACACTTTGGCAGCATTTTTGAGTGAATTGCAGAACGTCAGATTTTTGCTGAAATTGTGACCGCGCGGCTTAGGGATTTTTGCCAAAAAATGTTGTTCAGACGTCGATGGCTAATTCTGTTTCCGATGATAAAAACCCATCTGTTTCCTCCGAAAAAACTTTCAGGGGATCGTTTGCAACACTTTGGCAGCATTTTTGAGTGAATTGCAGAACGTCAGATTTTTGCTGAAATTGTGACCGCGCGGCTTAGGGATTTTTTCCAAAAAAAGTTGTTCAGACGTCGATAGCTAATTCTGTTTCCGATGATAAAAACCCATCTGTTTCCTCCGAAAAAACTGTCAGGGGATCGTTTGCAACACTTTGGCAGCATTTTTGAGTGAATTGCAGAACGTCAGATTTTTGCTGAAATTGTGACCGCGCGGCTTAGGGATTTTTGCAAAAAAAAGTTGCTCAGACGTCGAGATCTAATTCTCTTTCTGATGATAAAAACCCATCTGTTTCCTCCGAAAAAACTTTCAGGGGATCGTTTGCAACACTTTGGCAGCATTTTTGAGTGAATTGCAGAACGTCAGATTTTTGCTTAAATTGTGACCGTGCGGCTTAGGGATTTTTGCAAAAAAAAGTTGTTCACACGTCGAGGGCTTATTCTGTTTCCGATGATAAAAACCCATCTGTTTCCTCCGAAAAAACTTTCAGGGGATCGTTTGCAACACTTTGGCAGCATTTTTGAGTGAATTGCAGAACGTCAGATTTTTGCTGAAATTGTGACCGCGCGGCTTAGGGATTTTTGCAAAAAAAGGTTGTTCAGACGTCGAGGTCTAATTCTCTTTTTGATGATAAAAACCCATCTGTTTCCTCCGAAAAAACTTTCAGGGGATCGTTTGCAACACTTTGGCAGCATTTTTGAGTGAATTGCAGAAGGTCAGATTTTTGCTGAAATTGTGACCGCGCGGCTTAGGGATTTTTGCAAAAAAAAGTTGTTCAGACGTCGATGGCTAATTCTGTTTCCGATGAAAAAAACCCATCTGTTTCCTACGAAAAAACTTGCAGGGGATCGTTTGCAACACTTTGGCAGCATTTTTGAGTGAATTGCAGAACGTCAGATTTTTGCTGAAATTGTGACCGCGCGGCTTAGGGATTTTTTCCAAAAAAAGTTGTTCAGACGTCGATGGCTAATTCTGTTTCCGATGATAAAAACCCATCTGTTTCCTCCGAAAAAACTTTCAGGGGATCGTTTGCAACACTTTGGCAGCATTTTTGAGTGAATTGCAGAACGTCAGATTTTTGCTTAAATTGTGACCGTGCGGCTTAGGGATTTTTGCAAAAAAAAGTTGTTCACACGTCGAGGGCTTATTCTGTTACCGATGATAAAAACCCATCTGTTTCCTCCGAAAAAACTTTCAGGGGATCGTTTGCAACACTTTGGCAGCATTTTTGAGTGAATTGCAGAACGTCAGATTTTTGCTGAAATTGTGACCGCGCGGCTTAGGGATTTTTGCAAAAAAAGGTTGTTCAGACGTCGAGGTCTAATTCTCTTTTTGATGATAAAAACCCATCTGTTTCCTCCGAAAAAACTTTCAGGGGATCGTTTGCAACACTTTGGCAGTATTTTTGAGTGAATTGCAGAACGTCAGATTTTTGCTGAAATTGTGACCGCGCGGCTTAGGGATTTTTGCCAAAAAATGTTGTTCAGACGTCGATGGCTAATTCTGTTTCCGATGATAAAAACCCATCTGTTTCCTCCGAAAAAACTTTCAGGGGATCGTTTGCAACACTTTGGCAGCATTTTTGAGTGAATTGCAGAAGGTCAGATTTTTGCTTAAATTGTGACCGCGCGGCTTAGGGATTTTTGCAAAAAAAAGTTGGTCAGACGTCGAGGTCTAATTCTCTTTCTGATGATAAAAACCCATCTTTTTCCTCCGAAAAAACTTTCAGGGGATCGTTTGCAACACTTTGGCAGCATTTTTGAGTGAATTGCAGAACGTCAGATTTTTGCTGAAATTGTGACCGCGCGGCTTAGGGATTTTTGCAAAAAAAAGTTGTTCAGACGTCGATGGCTAATTCTGTTTCCGATGATAAAAACCCATCTGTTTCCTCTGAAAAAACTTTCAGGGGATCGTTTGCAACACTTTGGCAGCATTTTTGAGTGAATTGCAGAACATCAGATTTTTGCTGAAATTGTCACCGCGCGGCTTAGGGATTTTTTCCAAAAAAAGTTGTTCAGACGTCGATAGCTAATTCTGTTTCCGATGATAAAAACCCATCTGTTTCCTCCGAAAAAACTGTCAGGGGATCGTTTGCAACACTTTGGCAGCATTTTTGAGTGAATTGCAGAACGTCAGATTTTTGCTGAAATTGTGACCGCGCGGCTTAGGGATTTTTGCAAAAAAAAGTTGCTCAGACGTCGAGATCTAATTCTCTTTCTGATGATAAAAACCCATCTGTTTCCTCCGAAAAAACTTTCAGGGGATCGTTTGCAACACTTTGGCAGCATTTTTGAGTGAATTGCAGAACGTCAGATTTTTGCTTAAATTGTGACCGTGCGGCTTAGGGATTTTTGCAAAAAAAAGTTGTTCACACGTCGATGGCTTATTCTGTTTCCGATGATAAAAACTCATCTGTTTCCTCCGAAAAAACTTTCAGGGGATCGTTTGCAACACTTTGGCAGCATTTTTGAGTGAATTGCAGAACGTCAGATTTTTGCTGAAATTGTGACCGCGCGGCTTAGGGATTTTTGCAAAAAAAATGTTGTTCAGACGTCGAGGTCTAATTCTCTTTCTGATGATAAAAACCCATCTGTTTCCTCCGAAAAAACTTTCAGGGGATCGTTTGCAACACTTTGGCAGCATTTTTGAGTGAATTGCAGAACGTCAGATTTTTGCTTAAATTGTGACCGTGCGGCTTAGGGATTTTTGCAAAAAAAAGTTGTTCACACGTCGAGGGCTTATTCTGTTTCCGATGATAAAAACCCATCTGTTTCCTCCGAAAAAACTTTCAGGGGATCGTTTGCAACACTTTGGCAGCATTTTTGAGTGAATTGCAGAACGTCAGATTTTTGCTGAAATTGTGACCGCGCGGCTTAGGGATTTTTGCAAAAAAAGGTTGTTCAGACGTCGAGGTCTAATTCTCTTTTTGATGATAAAAACCCATCTGTTTCCTCCGAAAAAACTTTCAGGGGATCGTTTGCAACACTTTGGCAGCATTTTTGAGTGAATTGCAGAAGGTCAGATTTTTGCTGAAATTGTGACCGCGCGGCTTAGGGATTTTTGCAAAAAAAAGTTGTTCAGACGTCGATGGCTAATTCTGTTTCCGATGAAAAAAACCCATCTGTTTCCTACGAAAAAACTTGCAGGGGATCGTTTGCAACACTTTGGCAGCATTTTTGAGTGAATTGCAGAACGTCAGATTTTTGCTGAAATTGTGACCGCGCGGCTTAGGGATTTTTTCCAAAAAAAGTTGTTCAGACGTCGATGGCTAATTCTGTTTCCGATGATAAAAACCCATCTGTTTCCTCCGAAAAAACTTTCAGGGGATCGTTTGCAACACTTTGGCAGCATTTTTGAGTGAATTGCAGAACGTCAGATTTTTGCTTAAATTGTGACCGTGCGGCTTAGGGATTTTTGCAAAAAAAAGTTGTTCACACGTCGAGGGCTTATTCTGTTACCGATGATAAAAACCCATCTGTTTCCTCCGAAAAAACTTTCAGGGGATCGTTTGCAACACTTTGGCAGCATTTTTGAGTGAATTGCAGAACGTCAGATTTTTGCTGAAATTGTGACCGCGCGGCTTAGGGATTTTTGCAAAAAAAGGTTGTTCAGACGTCGAGGTCTAATTCTCTTTTTGATGATAAAAACCCATCTGTTTCCTCCGAAAAAACTTTCAGGGGATCGTTTGCAACACTTTGGCAGTATTTTTGAGTGAATTGCAGAACGTCAGATTTTTGCTGAAATTGTGACCGCGCGGCTTAGGGATTTTTGCCAAAAAATGTTGTTCAGACGTCGATGGCTAATTCTGTTTCCGATGATAAAAACCCATCTGTTTCCTCCGAAAAAACTTTCAGGGGATCGTTTGCAACACTTTGGCAGCATTTTTGAGTGAATTGCAGAAGGTCAGATTTTTGCTTAAATTGTGACCGCGCGGCTTAGGGATTTTTGCAAAAAAAAGTTGGTCAGACGTCGAGGTCTAATTCTCTTTCTGATGATAAAAACCCATCTTTTTCCTCCGAAAAAACTTTCAGGGGATCGTTTGCAACACTTTGGCAGCATTTTTGAGTGAATTGCAGAACGTCAGATTTTTGCTGAAATTGTGACCGCGCGGCTTAGGGATTTTTGCAAAAAAAAGTTGTTCAGACGTCGATGGCTAATTCTGTTTCCGATGATAAAAACCCATCTGTTTCCTCTGAAAAAACTTTCAGGGGATCGTTTGCAACACTTTGGCAGCATTTTTGAGTGAATTGCAGAACATCAGATTTTTGCTGAAATTGTCACCGCGCGGCTTAGGGATTTTTTCCAAAAAAAGTTGTTCAGACGTCGATAGCTAATTCTGTTTCCGATGATAAAAACCCATCTGTTTCCTCCGAAAAAACTGTCAGGGGATCGTTTGCAACACTTTGGCAGCATTTTTGAGTGAATTGCAGAACGTCAGATTTTTGCTGAAATTGTGACCGCGCGGCTTAGGGATTTTTGCAAAAAAAAGTTGCTCAGACGTCGAGATCTAATTCTCTTTCTGATGATAAAAACCCATCTGTTTCCTCCGAAAAAACTTTCAGGGGATCGTTTGCAACACTTTGGCAGCATTTTTGAGTGAATTGCAGAACGTCAGATTTTTGCTTAAATTGTGACCGTGCGGCTTAGGGATTTTTGCAAAAAAAAGTTGTTCACACGTCGATGGCTTATTCTGTTTCCGATGATAAAAACTCATCTGTTTCCTCCGAAAAAACTTTCAGGGGATCGTTTGCAACACTTTGGCAGCATTTTTGAGTGAATTGCAGAACGTCAGATTTTTGCTGAAATTGTGACCGCGCGGCTTAGGGATTTTTGCAAAAAAAATGTTGTTCAGACGTCGAGGTCTAATTCTCTTTTTGATGATAAAAACCCATCTGTTTCCTCCGAAAAAACTTTCAGGGGATCGTTTGCAACACTTTGGCAGCATTTTTGAGTGAATTGCAGAAGGTCAGATTTTTGCTGAAATTGTGACCGCGCGGCTTAGGGATTTTTGCAAAAAAAAGTTGTTCAGACGTCGATGGCTAATTCTGTTTCCGATGAAAAAAACCCATCTGTTTCCTCCGAAAAAACTTTCAGGGGATCGTTTGCAACACTTTGGCAGCATTTTTGAGTGAATTGCAGAAGGTCAGATTTTTGCTTAAATTGTGACCGTGCGGCTTAGGGATTTTTGCAAAAAAAAGTTGTTCACACGTCGAGGGCTTATTCTGTTTCCGATGATAAAAACCCATCTGTTTCCTCCGAAAAAACTTTCAGGGGATCGTTTGCAACACTTTGGCAGCATTTTTGAGTGAATTGCAGAATGTCAGATTTTTGCTGAAATTGTGACCGCGCGGCTTAGGGATTTTTTCCAAAAAAAGTTGTTCAGACGTCGATGGCTAATTCTGTTTCCGATGATAAAAACCCATCTGTTTCCTCCGAAAAAACTTTCAGGGGATCGTTTGCAACACTTTGGCAGCATTTTTGAGTGAATTGCAGAACGTCAGATTTTTGCTGAAATTGTGACCGCGCGGCTTAGGGATTTTTGCCAAAAAAAGTTGTTCAGACGTCGATGGCTAATTCTGTTTCCGATGATGAAAACCCATCTGTTTCCTCCGAAAAAACTTTCAGGGATCGTTTGCAACACTTTGGCAGCATTTTTGAGTGAATTGGAGAAGGTCAGATTTTTGCTTAAATTGTGACCGCGCGGCTTAGGGATTTTTGCAAAAAAAAGTTGTTCAGACATCGAGGTCTAATTCTCTTTCTGATGATAAAAACCCATCTGTTTCCTCCGAAAAAACTTTCAGGGGATCGTTTGCAACACTTTGGCAGCATTTTTGAGTGAATTGCAGAACGTCAGATTTTTGCTTAAATTGTGACCGCGCGGCTTAGGGATTTTTGCAAAAAAAAGTTGTTCAGACGTCGAGGTCTAATTCTCTTTCCGATGATAAAAACCCATCTGTTTCCTCCGAAAAAACTTTCAGGGGATCATTTGCAACACTTTGGCAGCATTTTTGAGTGAATTGCAGAAGGTCAGATTTTTGCTTAAATTGTGACCGTGCGGCTTAGGGATTTTTGCAAAAAAAAGTTGTTCAGACGTCGAGGTCTAATTCTCTTTCTGATGATAAAAACCCATCTGTTTCCTCCGAAAAAACTTTCAGGGGATCGTTTGCAACACTTTGGCAGCATTTTTAAGTGAATTGCGGAACGTCAGATTTTTGCTGAAATTGTGACCGCGCGGCTTCGGGATTTTTGCAAAAAAAGGTTGCTCAGACGTCAAGGTCTAATTCTCTTTCTGATGATAAAAACCCATCTGTTTCCTCCGAAAAAACTTTCAGGGGAACGTTTGCAACACTTTGGCAGCATTTTTGAGTGAATTGCGGAATGTCAGATTTTTGCTTAAATTGTGACCGCGCGGCTTAGGGATTTTTGCAAAAAAAAGGTGTTCACACGTCGAGGGTTTATTCTGTTTCCGATGATAAAAACCCATCTGTTTCCTCCGAAACAACTTTCAGGGGATCGTTTGCAACACTTTGGCAGCATTTTTGAGTGAATTGCAGAACGTCAGATTTCTGCTGAAATTGTGACCGCGCGGCTTAGGGATTTTTGCAAAAAAAAGTTCAGACGTCGAAGTCTAATTCTCTTTCTGATGATAAAAACCCATCTGTTTCCTCCGAAAAAACTTTCAGGAGATCGTTTGCAACACTTTGGCAGCATTTTTGAGTGAATTGCAGAACGTCAGATTTTTGCTGAAATTGTGACCGCGCGGCTTAGGGATTTTTGCAAAAAAAGGTTGTTCAGACGTCGAGGTCTAATTCTCTTTTTGATGATAAAAACCCATCTGTTTCCTCCGAAAAAACTTTCAGGGGATCGTTTGCAACACTTTGGCAGTATTTTTGAGTGAATTGCAGAACGTCAGATTTTTGCTGAAATTGTGACCGCGCGGCTTAGGGATTTTTGCCAAAAAATGTTGTTCAGACGTCGATGGCTAATTCTCTTTTTGATGATAAAAACCCATCTGTTTCCTCCGAAAAAACTTTCAGGGGATCGTTTGCAACACTTTGGCAGCATTTTTGAGTGAATTGCAGAACGTCAGATTTTTGCTGAAATTGTGACCGCGCGGCTTAGGGATTTTTGCAAAAAAAGGTTGTTCAGACGTCGAGGTCTAATTCTCTTTTTGATGATAAAAACCCATCTGTTTCCTCCGAAAAAACTTTCAGGGGATCGTTTGCAACACTTTGGCAGTATTTTTGAGTGAATTGCAGAACGTCAGATTTTTGCTGAAATTGTGACCGCGCGGCTTAGGGATTTTTGCCAAAAAATGTTGTTCAGACGTCGATGGCTAATTCTCTTTTTGATGATAAAAACCCATCTGTTTCCTCCGAAAAAACTTTCAGGGGATCGTTTGCAACACTTTGGCAGCATTTTTGAGTGAATTGCAGAACGTCAGATTTTTGCTGAAATTGTGACCGCGCGGCTTAGGGATTTTTGCAAAAAAAAGTTGCTCAGACGTCGAGATCTAATTCTCTTTCTGATGATAAAAACCCATCTGTTTCCTCCGAAAAAACTTTCACGGGATCGTTTGCAACACTTTGGCAGCATTTTTGAGTGAATTGCAGAACGTCAGATTTTTGCTTAAATTGTGACCGTGCGGCTTAGGGATTTTTGCAAAAAAAAGTTGTTCACACGTCGAGGGCTTATTCTGTTTCCGATGATAAAACCCCATCTGTTTCCTCCGAAAAAACTTTCAGGGGATGGTTTGCAACACTTTGGCAGCATTCTTGAGTGAATTGCAGAACGTCAGATTTTTGCTGAAATTGTGACCGCACGGCTTAGGGATTTTTGCAAAAAAAGGTTGTTCAGACGTCGAGGTCTAATTCTCTTTTTGATGATAAAAACCCATCTGCTTCCTCCGAAAAAACTTTCAGGGGATCGTTTGCAACACTTTGGCAGCATTTTTGAGTGAATTGCAGAAGGTCAGATTTTTGCTGAAATTGTGACCGCGCGGCTTAGGGATTTTTGCAAAAAAAAGTTGTTCAGACGTCGATGGCTAATTCTGTTTCCGATGAAAAAAACCCATCTGTTTCCTACGAAAAAACTTTCAGGGGATCGTTTGCAACACTTTGGCAGCATTTTTGAGTGAATTGCAGAAGGTCAGATTTTTGCTTAAATTGTGACCGTGCGGCTTAGGGATTTTTGCAAAAAAAAGTTGTTCACACGTCGAGGGCTTATTCTGTTTCCGATGATAAAAACCCATCTGTTTCCTCCGAAAAAACTTTCAGGGGATCGTTTGCAACACTTTGGCAGCATTTTTGAGTGAATTGCAGAATGTCAGATTTTTGCTGAAATTGTGACCGCGCGGCTTAGGGATTTTTTCCAAAAAAAGTTGTTCAGACGTCGATGGCTAATTCTGTTTCCGATGATAAAAACCCATCTGTTTCCTCCGAAAAAACTTTCAGGGGATCGTTTGCAACACTTTGGCAGCATTTTTGAGTGAATTGCAGAAGGTCAGATTTTTGCTGAAATTGTGACCGCGCGGCTTAGGGATTTTTGCCAAAAAAAGTTGTTCAGACGTCGATGGCTAATTCTGTTTCCGATGATGAAAACCCATCTGTTTCCTCCGAAAAAACTTTCAGGGGATCATTTGCAACACTTTGGCAGCATTTTTGAGTGAATTGCAGAAGGTCAGATTTTTGCTGAAATTGTGACCGCGCGGCTTAGGGATTTTTGCAAAAAAAAGTTGTTCAGACGTCGAGGTCTAATTCTCTTTCTGATGATAAAAACCCATCTGTTTCCTCCGAAAAAACATTCAGGGGATCGTTTGCAACACTTTGGCAGCATTTTTAAGTGAATTGCAGAACGTCAGATTTTTGCTGAAATTGTGACCGCGCGGCTTCGGGATTTTTGCAAAAAAAGGTTGCTCAGACGTCGAGGTCTAATTCTCTTTCTGATGATAAAAACCCATCTGTTTCCTCCAAAAAAACTTTCAGGGGAACGTTTGCAACACTTTGGCAGCATTTTTGAGTGAATTGCGGAATGTCAGATTTTTGCTTAAATTGTGACCGCGCGGCTTAGGGATTTTTGCAAAAAAAAGTAGTTCACACGTCGAGGGTTTATTCTGTTTCCGATGATAAAAACCCATCTGTTTCCTCCGAAACAACTTTCAGGGGATGGTTTGCAACACTTTGGCAGCATTTTTGAGTGAATTGCAGAACGTCAGATTTCTGCTGAAATTGTGACCGCGCGGCTTAGGGATTTTTGCAAAAAAAAGTTGTTCAGACGTCGAAGTCTAATTCTCTTTCTGATGATAAAAACCCATCTGTTTCCTCCGAAAAAACTTTCAGGGGATCGTTTGCAACACTTTGGCAGCATTTTTGAGTGAATTGCAGAACGTCAGATTTTTGCTGAAATTGTGACCGCGCGGCTTAGGGATTTTTTTTAAAAAAAGTTGTTCAGACGTCGATGGCTAATTCTGTTTCCGATGATAAAAACCCATCTGTTTCCTCCGAAAAAACTGTCAGGGGATCGTTTGCAACACTTTGGCAGCATTTTTGAGTGAATTGCAGAACGTCAGATTTTTGCTGAAATTGTGACCGCGCGGCTTAGGGATTTTTGCAAAAAAAGGTTGTTCAGACGTCGAGGTCTAATTCTCTTTTTGATGATAAAAACCCATCTGTTTCCTCCGAAAAAACTTTCAGGGGATCGTTTGCAACACTTTGGCAGTATTTTTGAGTGAATTGCAGAACGTCAGATTTTTGCTGAAATTGTGACCGCGCGGCTTAGGGATTTTTGCCAAAAAATGTTGTTCAGACGTCGATGGCTAATTCTGTTTCCGATGATAAAAACCCATCTGTTTCCTACGAAAAAACTTTCAGGGGATCGTTTGCAACACTTTGGCAGTATTTTTGAGTGAATTGCAGAAGGTCAGATTTTTGCTGAAATTGTGACCGCGCGGCTTAGGGATTTTTGCAAAAAAAAGTTGTTCAGACGTCGAGGTCTAATTCTCTTTCTGATGATAAAAACCCATCTGTTTCCTCCGAAAAAACTTTCAGGGGATCGTTTGCAACACTTTGGCAGCATTTTTGAGTGAATTGCAGAACGTCAGATTTTTGCTGAAATTGTGACCGCGCGGTTTAGGGATTTTTTCCAAAAAAAGTTGTTCAGACGTCGATGGCTAATTCTGTTTCCGATGATAAAAACCCATCTGTTTCCTCCGAAAAAACTTTCAGGGGATCGTTTGCAACACTTTGGCAGCATTTTTGAGTGAATTGCAGAACGTCAGATTTTTGCTGAAATTGTGACCGCGCGGCTTAGGGATTTTTGCCAAAAAAAGTTGTTCAGACGTCGATGGCTAATTCTGTTTCCGATGATGAAAACCCATCTGTTTCCTCCGAAAAAACTTTCAGGGGATCGTTTGCAACACTTTGGCAGCATTTTTGAGTGAATTGGAGAAGGTCAGATTTTTGCTTAAATTGTGACCGCGCGGCTTAGGGATTTTTGCAAAAAAAAGTTGTTCAGACATCGAGGTCTAATTCTCTTTCTGATGATAAAAACCCATCTGTTTCCTCCGAAAAAACTTTCAGGGGATCGTTTGCAACACTTTGGCAGCATTTTTGAGTGAATTGCAGAACGTCAGATTTTTGCTTAAATTGTGACCGCGCGGCTTAGGGATTTTTGCAAAAAAAAGTTGTTCAGACGTCGAGGTCTAATTCTCTTTCCGATGATAAAAACCCATCTGTTTCCTCCGAAAAAACTTTCAGGGGATCATTTGCAACACTTTGGCAGCATTTTTGAGTGAATTGCAGAAGGTCAGATTTTTGCTTAAATTGTGACCGTGCGGCTTAGGGATTTTTGCAAAAAAAAGTTGTTCAGACGTCGAGGTCTAATTCTCTTTCTGATGATAAAAACCCATCTGTTTCCTCCGAAAAAACTTTCAGGGGATCGTTTGCAACACTTTGGCAGCATTTTTAAGTGAATTGCGGAACGTCAGATTTTTGCTGAAATTGTGACCGCGCGGCTTCGGGATTTTTGCAAAAAAAGGTTGCTCAGACGTCAAGGTCTAATTCTCTTTCTGATGATAAAAACCCATCTGTTTCCTCCGAAAAAACTTTCAGGGGAACGTTTGCAACACTTTGGCAGCATTTTTGAGTGAATTGCGGAATGTCAGATTTTTGCTTAAATTGTGACCGCGCGGCTTAGGGATTTTTGCAAAAAAAAGGTGTTCACACGTCGAGGGTTTATTCTGTTTCCGATGATAAAAACCCATCTGTTTCCTCCGAAACAACTTTCAGGGGATCGTTTGCAACACTTTGGCAGCATTTTTGAGTGAATTGCAGAACGTCAGATTTCTGCTGAAATTGTGACCGCGCGGCTTAGGGATTTTTGCAAAAAAAAGTTCAGACGTCGAAGTCTAATTCTCTTTCTGATGATAAAAACCCATCTGTTTCCTCCGAAAAAACTTTCAGGAGATCGTTTGCAACACTTTGGCAGCATTTTTGAGTGAATTGCAGAACGTCAGATTTTTGCTGAAATTGTGACCGCGCGGCTTAGGGATTTTTGCAAAAAAAGGTTGTTCAGACGTCGAGGTCTAATTCTCTTTTTGATGATAAAAACCCATCTGTTTCCTCCGAAAAAACTTTCAGGGGATCGTTTGCAACACTTTGGCAGTATTTTTGAGTGAATTGCAGAACGTCAGATTTTTGCTGAAATTGTGACCGCGCGGCTTAGGGATTTTTGCCAAAAAATGTTGTTCAGACGTCGATGGCTAATTCTCTTTTTGATGATAAAAACCCATCTGTTTCCTCCGAAAAAACTTTCAGGGGATCGTTTGCAACACTTTGGCAGCATTTTTGAGTGAATTGCAGAACGTCAGATTTTTGCTGAAATTGTGACCGCGCGGCTTAGGGATTTTTGCAAAAAAAGGTTGTTCAGACGTCGAGGTCTAATTCTCTTTTTGATGATAAAAACCCATCTGTTTCCTCCGAAAAAACTTTCAGGGGATCGTTTGCAACACTTTGGCAGTATTTTTGAGTGAATTGCAGAACGTCAGATTTTTGCTGAAATTGTGACCGCGCGGCTTAGGGATTTTTGCCAAAAAATGTTGTTCAGACGTCGATGGCTAATTCTCTTTTTGATGATAAAAACCCATCTGTTTCCTCCGAAAAAACTTTCAGGGGATCGTTTGCAACACTTTGGCAGCATTTTTGAGTGAATTGCAGAACGTCAGATTTTTGCTGAAATTGTGACCGCGCGGCTTAGGGATTTTTGCAAAAAAAAGTTGCTCAGACGTCGAGATCTAATTCTCTTTCTGATGATAAAAACCCATCTGTTTCCTCCGAAAAAACTTTCACGGGATCGTTTGCAACACTTTGGCAGCATTTTTGAGTGAATTGCAGAACGTCAGATTTTTGCTTAAATTGTGACCGTGCGGCTTAGGGATTTTTGCAAAAAAAAGTTGTTCACACGTCGAGGGCTTATTCTGTTTCCGATGATAAAACCCCATCTGTTTCCTCCGAAAAAACTTTCAGGGGATGGTTTGCAACACTTTGGCAGCATTCTTGAGTGAATTGCAGAACGTCAGATTTTTGCTGAAATTGTGACCGCACGGCTTAGGGATTTTTGCAAAAAAAGGTTGTTCAGACGTCGAGGTCTAATTCTCTTTTTGATGATAAAAACCCATCTGCTTCCTCCGAAAAAACTTTCAGGGGATCGTTTGCAACACTTTGGCAGCATTTTTGAGTGAATTGCAGAAGGTCAGATTTTTGCTGAAATTGTGACCGCGCGGCTTAGGGATTTTTGCAAAAAAAAGTTGTTCAGACGTCGATGGCTAATTCTGTTTCCGATGAAAAAAACCCATCTGTTTCCTACGAAAAAACTTTCAGGGGATCGTTTGCAACACTTTGGCAGCATTTTTGAGTGAATTGCAGAAGGTCAGATTTTTGCTTAAATTGTGACCGTGCGGCTTAGGGATTTTTGCAAAAAAAAGTTGTTCACACGTCGAGGGCTTATTCTGTTTCCGATGATAAAAACCCATCTGTTTCCTCCGAAAAAACTTTCAGGGGATCGTTTGCAACACTTTGGCAGCATTTTTGAGTGAATTGCAGAATGTCAGATTTTTGCTGAAATTGTGACCGCGCGGCTTAGGGATTTTTTCCAAAAAAAGTTGTTCAGACGTCGATGGCTAATTCTGTTTCCGATGATAAAAACCCATCTGTTTCCTCCGAAAAAACTTTCAGGGGATCGTTTGCAACACTTTGGCAGCATTTTTGAGTGAATTGCAGAAGGTCAGATTTTTGCTGAAATTGTGACCGCGCGGCTTAGGGATTTTTGCCAAAAAAAGTTGTTCAGACGTCGATGGCTAATTCTGTTTCCGATGATGAAAACCCATCTGTTTCCTCCGAAAAAACTTTCAGGGGATCATTTGCAACACTTTGGCAGCATTTTTGAGTGAATTGCAGAAGGTCAGATTTTTGCTGAAATTGTGACCGCGCGGCTTAGGGATTTTTGCAAAAAAAAGTTGTTCAGACGTCGAGGTCTAATTCTCTTTCTGATGATAAAAACCCATCTGTTTCCTCCGAAAAAACATTCAGGGGATCGTTTGCAACACTTTGGCAGCATTTTTAAGTGAATTGCAGAACGTCAGATTTTTGCTGAAATTGTGACCGCGCGGCTTCGGGATTTTTGCAAAAAAAGGTTGCTCAGACGTCGAGGTCTAATTCTCTTTCTGATGATAAAAACCCATCTGTTTCCTCCAAAAAAACTTTCAGGGGAACGTTTGCAACACTTTGGCAGCATTTTTGAGTGAATTGCGGAATGTCAGATTTTTGCTTAAATTGTGACCGCGCGGCTTAGGGATTTTTGCAAAAAAAAGTAGTTCACACGTCGAGGGTTTATTCTGTTTCCGATGATAAAAACCCATCTGTTTCCTCCGAAACAACTTTCAGGGGATCGTTTGCAACACTTTGGCAGCATTTTTGAGTGAATTGCAGAACGTCAGATTTCTGCTGAAATTGTGACCGCGCGGCTTAGGGATTTTTGCAAAAAAAAGTTGTTCAGACGTCGAAGTCTAATTCTCTTTCTGATGATAAAAACCCATCTGTTTCCTCCGAAAAAACTTTCAGGGGATCGTTTGCAACACTTTGGCAGCATTTTTGAGTGAATTGCAGAACGTCAGATTTTTGCTGAAATTGTGACCGCGCGGCTTAGGGATTTTTTTTAAAAAAAGTTGTTCAGACGTCGATGGCTAATTCTGTTTCCGATGATAAAAACCCATCTGTTTCCTCCGAAAAAACTGTCAGGGGATCGTTTGCAACACTTTGGCAGCATTTTTGAGTGAATTGCAGAACGTCAGATTTTTGCTGAAATTGTGACCGCGCGGCTTAGGGATTTTTGCAAAAAAAGGTTGTTCAGACGTCGAGGTCTAATTCTCTTTTTGATGATAAAAACCCATCTGTTTCCTCCGAAAAAACTTTCAGGGGATCGTTTGCAACACTTTGGCAGTATTTTTGAGTGAATTGCAGAACGTCAGATTTTTGCTGAAATTGTGACCGCGCGGCTTAGGGATTTTTGCCAAAAAATGTTGTTCAGACGTCGATGGCTAATTCTGTTTCCGATGATAAAAACCCATCTGTTTCCTACGAAAAAACTTTCAGGGGATCGTTTGCAACACTTTGGCAGTATTTTTGAGTGAATTGCAGAAGGTCAGATTTTTGCTGAAATTGTGACCGCGCGGCTTAGGGATTTTTGCAAAAAAAAGTTGTTCAGACGTCGAGGTCTAATTCTCTTTCTGATGATAAAAACCCATCTGTTTCCTCCGAAAAAACTTTCAGGGGATCGTTTGCAACACTTTGGCAGCATTTTTGAGTGAATTGCAGAACGTCAGATTTTTGCTGAAATTGTGACCGCGCGGTTTAGGGATTTTTTCCAAAAAAAGTTGTTCAGACGTCGATAGCTAATTCTGTTTCCGATGATAAAAACCCATCTGTTTCCTCCGAAAAAACTGTCAGGGGATCGTTTGCAACACTTTGGCAGCATTTTTGAGTGAATTGCAGAACGTCAGATTTTTGCTGAAATTGTGACCGCGCGGCTTAGGGATTTTTGCAAAAAAAAGTTGCTCAGACGTCGAGATCTAATTCTCTTTCTGATGATAAAAACCCATCTGTTTCCTCCGAAAAAACTTTCACGGGATCGTTTGCAACACTTTGGCAGCATTTTTGAGTGAATTGCAGAACGTCAGATTTTTGCTTAAATTGTGACCGTGCGGCTTAGGGATTTTTGCAAAAAAAAGTTGTTCACACGTCGAGGGCTTATTCTGTTTCCGATGATAAAAACCCATCTGTTTCCTCCGAAAAAACTTTCAGGGGATCGTTTGCAACACTTTGGCAGCATTTTTGAGTGAATTGCAGAACGTCAGATTTTTGCTGAAATTGTGACCGCACGGCTTAGGGATTTTTGCAAAAAAAGGTTGTTCAGACGTCGAGGTCTAATTCTCTTTTTGATGATAAAAACCCATCTGTTTCCTCCGAAAAAACTTTCAGGGGATCGTTTGCAACACTTTGGCAGCATTTTTGAGTGAATTGCAGAAGGTCAGATTTTTGCTGAAATTGTGACCGCGCGGCTTAGGGATTTTTGCAAAAAAAAGTTGTTCAGACGTCGATGGCTAATTCTGTTTCCGATGAAAAAAACCCATCTGTTTCCTACGAAAAAACTTTCAGGGGATCGTTTGCAACACTTTGGCAGCATTTTTGAGTGAATTGCAGAAGGTCAGATTTTTGCTTAAATTGTGACCGTGCGGCTTAGGGATTTTTGCAAAAAAAAGTTGTTCACACGTCGAGGGCTTATTCTGTTTCCGATGATAAAAACCCATCTGTTTCCTCCTAAAAAACTTTCAGGGGATCGTTTGCAACACTTTGGCAGCATTTTTGAGTGAATTGCAGAATGTCAGATTTTTGCTGAAATTGTGACCGCGCGGCTTAGGGATTTTTGCCAAAAAAAGTTGTTCAGACGTCGATGGCTAATTCTCTTTCCGATGATGAAAACCCATCTGTTTCCTCCGAAAAAACTTTCAGGGGATCATTTGCAACACTTTGGCAGCATTTTTGAGTGAATTGCAGAAGGTCAGATTTTTGCTGAAATTTTGACCGCGCGGCTTAGGGATTTTTGCAAAAAAAAGTTGTTCAGACGTCGAGGTCTAATTCTCTTTCTGATGATAAAAACCCATCTGTTTCCTCCGAAAAAACATTCAGGGGATCGTTTGCAACACTTTGGCAGTATTTTTGAGTGAATTGCAGAACGTCAGATTTTTGCTGAAATTGTGACCGCGCGGCTTAGGGATTTTTGCCAAAAAATGTTGTTCAGACGTCGATGGCTAATTCTGTTTCCGATGATAAAAACCCATCTGTTTCCTACGAAAAAACTTTCAGGGGATCGTTTGCAACACTTTGGCAGTATTTTTGAGTGAATTGCAGAAGGTCAGATTTTTGCTGAAATTGTGACCGCGCGGCTTAGGGATTTTTGCAAAAAAAAGTTGTTCAGACGTCGAGGTCTAATTCTCTTTCTGATGATAAAAACCCATCTGTTTCCTCCGAAAAAACTTTCAGGGGATCGTTTGCAACACTTTGGCAGCATTTTTGAGTGAATTGCAGAACGTCAGATTTTTGCTGAAATTGTGACCGCGCGGTTTAGGGATTTTTTCCAAAAAAAGTTGTTCAGACGTCGATAGCTAATTCTGTTTCCGATGATAAAAACCCATCTGTTTCCTCCGAAAAAACTGTCAGGGGATCGTTTGCAACACTTTGGCAGCATTTTTGAGTGAATTGCAGAACGTCAGATTTTTGCTGAAATTGTGACCGCGCGGCTTAGGGATTTTTGCAAAAAAAAGTTGCTCAGACGTCGAGATCTAATTCTCTTTCTGATGATAAAAACCCATCTGTTTCCTCCGAAAAAACTTTCACGGGATCGTTTGCAACACTTTGGCAGCATTTTTGAGTGAATTGCAGAACGTCAGATTTTTGCTTAAATTGTGACCGTGCGGCTTAGGGATTTTTGCAAAAAAAAGTTGTTCACACGTCGAGGGCTTATTCTGTTTCCGATGATAAAAACCCATCTGTTTCCTCCGAAAAAACTTTCAGGGGATCGTTTGCAACACTTTGGCAGCATTTTTGAGTGAATTGCAGAACGTCAGATTTTTGCTGAAATTGTGACCGCACGGCTTAGGGATTTTTGCAAAAAAAGGTTGTTCAGACGTCGAGGTCTAATTCTCTTTTTGATGATAAAAACCCATCTGTTTCCTCCGAAAAAACTTTCAGGGGATCGTTTGCAACACTTTGGCAGCATTTTTGAGTGAATTGCAGAAGGTCAGATTTTTGCTGAAATTGTGACCGCGCGGCTTAGGGATTTTTGCAAAAAAAAGTTGTTCAGACGTCGATGGCTAATTCTGTTTCCGATGAAAAAAACCCATCTGTTTCCTACGAAAAAACTTTCAGGGGATCGTTTGCAACACTTTGGCAGCATTTTTGAGTGAATTGCAGAAGGTCAGATTTTTGCTTAAATTGTGACCGTGCGGCTTAGGGATTTTTGCAAAAAAAAGTTGTTCACACGTCGAGGGCTTATTCTGTTTCCGATGATAAAAACCCATCTGTTTCCTCCTAAAAAACTTTCAGGGGATCGTTTGCAACACTTTGGCAGCATTTTTGAGTGAATTGCAGAATGTCAGATTTTTGCTGAAATTGTGACCGCGCGGCTTAGGGATTTTTGCCAAAAAAAGTTGTTCAGACGTCGATGGCTAATTCTCTTTCCGATGATGAAAACCCATCTGTTTCCTCCGAAAAAACTTTCAGGGGATCATTTGCAACACTTTGGCAGCATTTTTGAGTGAATTGCAGAAGGTCAGATTTTTGCTGAAATTTTGACCGCGCGGCTTAGGGATTTTTGCAAAAAAAAGTTGTTCAGACGTCGAGGTCTAATTCTCTTTCTGATGATAAAAACCCATCTGTTTCCTCCGAAAAAACATTCAGGGGATCGTTTGCAACACTTTGGCAGCATTTTTAAGTGAATTGCAGAACGTCAGATTTTTGCTGAAATTGTGACCGCGCGGCTTCTGGATTTTTGCAAAAAAAGGTTGCTCAGACGTCGAGGTCTAATTCTCTTTCTGATGATAAAAACCCATCTGTTTCCTCCGAAAAAACTTTCAGGGGAACGTTTGCAACACTTTGGCAGCATTTTTGAGTGAATTGCGGAATGTCAGATTTTTGCTTAAATTGTGACCGCGCGGCTTAGGGATTTTTGCAAAAAAAAGTTGTTCACACGTCGAGGGTTTATTCTGTTTCCGATGATAAAAACCCATCTGTTTCCTCCGAAACAACTTTCAGGGGATCGTTTGCAACACTTTGGCAGCATTTTTGAGTGAATTGCAGAACGTCAGATTTCTGCTGAAATTGTGACCGCGCGGCTTAGGGATTTTTGCAAAAAAAAGTTGTTCAGACGTCGAAGTCTAATTCTCTTTCTGATGATAAAAACCCATCTGTTTCCTCCGAAAAAACTTTCAGGGGATCGTTTGCAACACTTTGGCAGCATTTTTGAGTGAATTGCAGAACGTCAGATTTTTGCTGAAATTGTGACCGCGCGGCTTAGGGATTTTTTCCAAAAAAACTTGTTCAGACGTCGATGGCTAATTCTGTTTCCGATGATAAAAACCCATCTGTTTCCTCCGAAAAAACTGTCAGGGGATCGTTTGCAACACTTTGGCAGCATTTTTGAGTGAATTGCAGAACGTCAGATTTTTGCTGAAATTGTGACCGCGCGGCTTAGGGATTTTTGCAAAAAAAGGTTGTTCAGACGTCGAGGTCTAATTCTCTTTTTGATGATAAAAACCCATCTGTTTCCTCCGAAAAAACTTTCAGGGGATCGTTTGCAACACTTTGGCAGTATTTTTGAGTGAATTGCAGAACGTCAGATTTTTGCTGAAATTGTGACCGCGCGGCTTAGGGATTTTTGCCAAAAAATGTTGTTCAGACGTCGATGGCTAATTCTGTTTCCGATGATAAAAACCCATCTGTTTCCTACGAAAAAACTTTCAGGGGATCGTTTGCAACACTTTGGCAGCATTTTTGAGTGAATTGCAGAAGGTCAGATTTTTGCTGAAATTGTGACCGCGCGGCTTAGGGATTTTTGCAAAAAAAAGTTGTTCAGACGTCGAGGTCTAATTCTCTTTCTGATGATAAAAACCCATCTGTTTCCTCCGAAAAAACTTTCAGGGGATCGTTTGCAACACTTTGGCAGCATTTTTGAGTGAATTGCAGAACGTCAGATTTTTGCTGAAATTGTGACCGCGCGGTTTAGGGATTTTTTCCAAAAAAAGTTGTTCAGACGTCGATAGCTAATTCTGTTTCCGATGATAAAAACCCATCTGTTTCCTCCGAAAAAACTGTCAGGGGATCGTTTGCAACACTTTGGCAGCATTTTTGAGTGAATTGCAGAACGTCAGATTTTTGCTGAAATTGTGACCGCGCGGCTTAGGGATTTTTGCAAAAAAAAGTTGCTCAGACGTCGAGATCTAATTCTCTTTCTGATGATAAAAACCCATCTGTTTCCTCCGAAAAAACTTTCACGGGATCGTTTGCAACACTTTGGCAGCATTTTTGAGTGAATTGCAGAACGTCAGATTTTTGCTTAAATTGTGACCGTGCGGCTTAGGGATTTTTGCAAAAAAAAGTTGTTCACACGTCGAGGGCTTATTCTGTTTCCGATGATAAAAACCCATCTGTTTCCTCCGAAAAAACTTTCAGGGGATCGTTTGCAACACTTTGGCAGCATTTTTGAGTGAATTGCAGAACGTCAGATTTTTGCTGAAATTGTGACCGCACGGCTTAGGGATTTTTGCAAAAAAAGGTTGTTCAGACGTCGAGGTCTAATTCTCTTTTTGATGATAAAAACCCATCTGTTTCCTCCGAAAAAACTTTCAGGGGATCGTTTGCAACACTTTGGCAGCATTTTTGAGTGAATTGCAGAAGGTCAGATTTTTGCTGAAATTGTGACCGCGCGGCTTAGGGATTTTTGCAAAAAAAAGTTGTTCAGACGTCGATGGCTAATTCTGTTTCCGATGAAAAAAACCCATCTGTTTCCTACGAAAAAACTTTCAGGGGATCGTTTGCAACACTTTGGCAGCATTTTTGAGTGAATTGCAGAAGGTCAGATTTTTGCTTAAATTGTGACCGTGCGGCTTAGGGATTTTTGCAAAAAAAAGTTGTTCACACGTCGAGGGCTTATTCTGTTTCCGATGATAAAAACCCATCTGTTTCCTCCTAAAAAACTTTCAGGGGATCGTTTGCAACACTTTGGCAGCATTTTTGAGTGAATTGCAGAATGTCAGATTTTTGCTGAAATTGTGACCGCGCGGCTTAGGGATTTTTTCCAAAAAAAGTTGTTCAGACGTCGATGGCTAATTCTGTTTCCGATGATAAAAACCCATCTGTTTCCTCCGAAAAAACTTTCAGGGGATCGTTTGCAACACTTTGGCAGCATTTTTGAGTGAATTGCAGAAGGTCAGATTTTTGCTGAAATTGTGACCGCGCGGCTTAGGGATTTTTGCCAAAAAAAGTTGTTCAGACGTCGATGGCTAATTCTGTTTCCGATGATGAAAACCCATCTGTTTCCTCCGAAAAAACTTTCAGGGGATCATTTGCAACACTTTGGCAGCATTTTTGAGTGAATTGCAGAAGGTCAGATTTTTGCTGAAATTTTGACCGCGCGGCTTAGGGATTTTTGCAAAAAAAAGTTGTTCAGACGTCGAGGTCTAATTCTCTTTCTGATGATAAAAACCCATCTGTTTCCTCCGAAAAAACATTCAGGGGATCGTTTGCAACACTTTGGCAGCATTTTTAAGTGAATTGCAGAACGTCAGATTTTTGCTGAAATTGTGACCGCGCGGCTTCTGGATTTTTGCAAAAAAAGGTTGCTCAGACGTCGAGGTCTAATTCTCTTTCTGATGATAAAAACCCATCTGTTTCCTCCGAAAAAACTTTCAGGGGAACGTTTGCAACACTTTGGCAGCATTTTTGAGTGAATTGCGGAATGTCAGATTTTTGCTGAAATTGTGACCGCGCGGCTTAGGGATTTTTGCAAAAAAAAGTTGTTCAGACGTCGATGGCTAATTCTGTTTCCGATGAAAAAAACCCATCTGTTTCCTACGAAAAAACTTTCAGGGGATCGTTTGCAACACTTTGGCAGCATTTTTGAGTGAATTGCAGAAGGTCAGATTTTTGCTTAAATTGTGACCGTGCGGCTTAGGGATTTTTGCAAAAAAAAGTTGTTCACACGTCGAGGGCTTATTCTGTTTCCGATGATAAAAACCCATCTGTTTCCTCCGAAAAAACTTTCAGGGGATCGTTTGCAACACTTTGGCAGCATTTTTGAGTGAATTGCAGAATGTCAGATTTTTGCTGAAATTGTGACCGCGCGGCTTAGGGATTTTTTCCAAAAAAAGGTGTTCAGACGTCGATGGCTAATTCTGTTTCCGATGATAAAAACCCATCTGTTTCCTCCGAAAAAACTTTCAGGGGATCGTTTGCAACACTTTGGCAGCATTTTTGAGTGAATTGCAGAAGGTCAGATTTTTGCTGAAATTGTGACCGCGCGGCTTAGGGATTTTTGCCAAAAAAAGTTGTTCAGACGTCGATGGCTAATTCTGTTTCCGATGATGAAAACCCATCTGTTTCCTCCGAAAAAACATTCAGGGGATCGTTTGCAACACTTTGGCAGCATTTTTAAGTGAATTGCAGAACGTCAGATTTTTGCTGAAATTGTGACCGCGCGGCTTCGGGATTTTTGCAAAAAAAGGTTGCTCAGACGTCGAGGTCTAATTCTCTTTCTGATGATAAAAACCCATCTGTTTCCTCCGAAAAAACTTTCAGGGGAACGTTTGCAACACTTTGGCAGCATTTTTGAGTGAATTGCGGAATGTCAGATTTTTGCTTAAATTGTGACCGCGCGGCTTAGGGATTTTTGCAAAAAAAAGTTGTTCACACGTCGAGGGTTTATTCTGTTTCCGATGATAAAAACCCATCTGTTTCCTCCGAAACAACTTTCAGGGGATCGTTTGCAACACTTTGGCAGCATTTTTGAGTGAATTGCAGAACGTCAGATTTCTGCTGAAATTGTGACCGCGCGGCTTAGGGATTTTTGCAAAAAAATGTTGTTCAGACGTCGAAGTCTAATTCTCTTTCTGATGATAAAAACCCATCTGTTTCCTCCGAAAAAACTTTCAGGGGATCGTTTGCAACACTTTGGCAGCATTTTTGAGTGAATTGCAGAACGTCAGATTTTTGCTGAAATTGTGACCGCGCGGCTTAGGGATTTTTTCCAAAAAAAGTTGTTCAGACGTCGATGGCTAATTCTGTTTCCGATGATAAAAACCCATCTGTTTCCTCCGAAAAAACTGTCAGGGGATCGTTTGCAACACTTTGGCAGCATTTTTGAGTGAATTGCAGAACGTCAGATTTTTGCTGAAATTGTGACCGCGCGGCTTAGGGATTTTTGCAAAAAAAATTGCTCAGACGTCGAGATCTAATTCTCTTTCTGATGATAAAAACCCATCTGTTCCCTCCGAAAAAACTTTCAGGGGATCGTTTGCAACACTTTGGCAGCATTTTTGAGTGAATTGCAGAACGTCAGATTTTTGCTGAAATTGTGACCGCGCGGCTTAGGGATTTTTGCCAAAAAAAGTTGTTCAGACGTCGATGGCTAATTCTGTTTCCGATGATAAAAACCCATCTGTTTCCTCCGAAAAAACTTTCAGGGGATCGTTTGCAACACTTTGGCAACATTTTTGAGTGAATTGCAGAACGTCAGATTTTTGCTGAAATTGTGACCGCGCGGCTTAGGGATTTTTTCCAAAAAAAGTTGTTCAGACGTCGATGGCTAATTCTGTTTCCGATGATAAAAACCCATCTGTTTCCTCCGAAAAAACTTTCAGGGGATCGTTTGCAACACTTTGGCAGCATTTTTGAGTGAATTGCAGAAGGTCAGATTTTTGCTGAAATTGTGACCGCGCGGCTTAGGGATTTTTGCCAAAAAAACTTGTTCAGACGTCGATGGCTAATTCTGTTTCCGATGATGAAAACCCATCTGTTTCCTCCGAAAAAACTTTCAGGGGATCATTTGCAACACTTTGGCAGCATTTTTGAGTGAATTGCAGAAGGTCAGATTTTTGCTGAAATTGTGACCGCGCGGCTTAGGGATTTTTGCAAAAAAAAGTTGTTCAGACGTCGAGGTCTAATTCTGTTTCCGATGATAAAAACCCATCTGTTTCCTCCGAAAAAACATTCAGGGGATCGTTTGCAACACTTTGGCAGCATTTTTAAGTGAATTGCAGAACGTCAGATTTTTGCTGAAATTGTGACCGCGCGGCTTCCGGATTTTTGCAAAAAAAGGTTGCTCAGACGTCGAGGTCTAATTCTCTTTCTGATGATAAAAACCCATCTGTTTCCTCCGAAAAAACTTTCAGGGGAACGTTTGCAACACTTTGGCAGCATTTTTGAGTGAATTGCGGAATGTCAGATTTTTGCTTAAATTGTGACCGCGCGGCTTAGGGATTTTTGCAAAAAAAAGTTGTTCACACGTCGAGGGTTTATTCTGTTTCCGATGATAAAAACCCATCTGTTTCCTCCGAAACAACTTTCAGGGGATCGTTTGCAACACTTTGGCAGCATTTTTGAGTGAATTGCAGAACGTCAGATTTCTGCTGAAATTGTGACCGCGCGGCTTAGGGATTTTTGCAAAAAAAAGTTGTTCAGACGTCGAAGTCTAATTCTCTTTCTGATGATAAAAACCCATCTGTTTCCTCCGAAAAAACTTTCAGGGGATCGTTTGCAACACTTTGGCAGCATTTTTGAGTGAATTGCAGAACGTCAGATTTTTGCTGAAATTGTGACCGCGCGGCTTAGGGATTTTTTTAAAAAAAAGTTGTTAAGACGTCGATGGCTAATTCTGTTTCCGATGATAAAAACCCATCTGTTTACTCCGAAAAAACTGTCAGGGGATCGTTTGCAACACTTTGGCAGCATTTTTGAGTGAATTGCAGAACGTCAGATTTTTGCTGAAATTGTGACCGCGCGGCTTAGGGATTTTTGCAAAAAAAAGTTGCTCAGACGTCGAGATCTAATTCTCTTTCTGATGATAAAAACCCATCTGTTTCCTCCGAAAAAACTTTCAGGGGATCGTTTGCAACACTTTGGCAGCATTTTTGAGTGAATTGCAGAACGTCAGATTTTTGCTGAAATTGTGACCGCGCGGCTTAGGGATTTTTGCCAAAAGAAGTTGTTCAGACGTCGATGGCTAATTCTGTTTCCGATGATAAAAACCCATCTGTTTCCTCCGAAAAAACTTTCAGGGGATCGTTTGCAACACTTTGGCAACATTTTTGAGTGAATTGCAGAACGTCAGATTTTTGCTGAAATTGTGACCGCGCGGCTTAGGGATTTTTTCCAAAAAAAGTTGTTCAGACGTCGATGGCTAATTCTGTTTCCGATGATAAAAACCCATCTGTTTCCTCCGAAAAAACTTTCAGGGGATCGTTTGCAACACTTTGGCAGCATTTTTGAGTGAATTGCAGAACGTCAGATTTTTGCTGAAATTGTGACCGCGCGGCTTAGGGATTTTTGCCAAAAAAAGTTGTTCAGACGTCGATGGCTAATTCTGTTTCCGATGATAAAAACCCATCTGTTTCCTCCGAAAAAACTTTCAGGGGATCGTTTGCAACACTTTGGCAACATTTTTGAGTGAATTGCAGAACGTCAGATTTTTGCTGAAATTGTGACCGCGCGGCTTAGGGATTTTTTCCAAAAAAAGTTGTTCAGACGTCGATGGCTAATTCTGTTTCCGATGATAAAAACCCATCTGTTTCCTCCGAAAAAACTGTCAGGGGATCGTTTGCAACACTTTGGCAGCATTTTTGAGTGAATTGCAGAACGTCAGATTTTTGCTTAAATTGTGACCGTGCGGCTTAGGGATTTTTGCAAAAAAAAGTTGTTCACACGTCGAGGGCTTATTCTGTTTCCGATGATAAAAACCCATCTGTTTCCTCCGAAAAAACTTTCAGGGGATCATTTGCAACACTTTGGCAGCATTTTTGAGTGAATTGCAGAACGTCAGATTTTTGCTGAAATTGTGACCGCGCGGCTTAGGGATTTTTGCAAAAAAAGGTTGTTCAGACGTCGAGGTCTAATTCACTTTTTGATGATAAAAACCCATCTGTTTCCTCCGAAAAAACTTTCAGGGGATCGTTTGCAACACTTTGGCAGCATTTTTGAGTGAATTGCAGAACGTCAGATTTTTGCTGAAATTGTGACCGCGCGGCTTAGGGATTTTTGCCAAAAAAAGTTGTTCAGACGTCGATGGCTAATTCTGTTTCCGATGATGAAAACCCATCTGTTTCCTCCGAAAAAACTTTCAGGGGATCGTTTGCAACACTTTGGCAGCATTTTTGAGTGAATTCGAGAAGGTCAGATTTTTGCTTAAATTGTGACCGCGCGGCTTAGGGATTTTTGCCAAAAAAAGTTGTTCAGACATCGAGGTCTAATTCTCTTTCTGATGATAAAAACCCATCTGTTTCCTCCGAAAAAACTTTCAGGGGATCGTTTGCAACACTTTGGCAGCATTTTTGAGTGAATTGCAGAACGTCAGATTTTTGCTGAAATTGTGACCGCGCGGCTTAGGGATTTTTGCAAAAAAAAGTTGTTCAGACGTCGAGGTCTAATTCTCTTTCTGATGATAAAAACCCATCTGTTTCCTCCGAAAAAACTTTCAGGGGATCGTTTGCAACACTTTGGCAGCATTTTTAAGTGAATTGCAGAACGTCAGATTTTTGCTGAAATTGTGACCGCGCAGCTTCGGGATTTTTGCAAAAAAAGGTTGCTCAGACGTCGAGGTCTAATTCTCTTTCTGATGATAAAAACCCATCTGTTTCCACCGAAAAAACTTTCAGGGGAACGTTTGCAACACTTTGGCAGCATTTTTGAGTGAATTGCGGAATGTCAGATTTTTGCTTAAATTGTGACCGCGCGGCTTAGGGATTTTTGCAAAAAAAAGTTGTTCACACGTCGAGGGTTTATTCTGTTTCCGATGATAAAAACCCATCTGTTTCCTCCGAAAAAACTTTCAGGGGATCGTTTGCAACACTTTGGCAGCATTTTTGAGTGAATTGCAGAACGTCAGATTTCTGCTGAAATTGTGACCGCGCGGCTTAGGGATTTTTGCAAAAAAAAGTTGTTCAGACGTCGAAGTCTAATTCTCTTTCTGATGATAAAAACCCATCTGTTTCCTCCGAAAAAACTTTCAGGGGATCGTTTGCAACACTTTGGCAGCATTTTTGAGTGAATTGCAGAACGTCAGATTTTTGCTTAAATTGTGACCGCGCGGCTTAGGGATTTTTTCCAAAAAAAGTTGTTCAGACGTCGATGGCTAATTCTGTTTCCGATGATAAAAACCCATCTGTTTCCTCCGAAAAAACTGTCAGGGGATCGTTTGCAACACTTTGGCAGCATTTTTGAGTGAATTGCAGAACGTCAGATTTTTGCTGAAATTGTGACCGCGCGGCTTAGGGATTTTTGCAAAAAAAAGTTGCTCAGACGTCGAGATCTAATTCTCTTTCTGATGATAAAAACCCATCTGTTTCCTCCGAAAAAACTTTCAGGGGATCGTTTGCAACACTTTGGCAGCATTTTTGAGTGAATTGCAGAACGTCAGATTTTTGCTGAAATTGTGACCGCGCGGCTTAGGGATTTTTGCCAAAAAAAGTTGTTCAGACGTCGATGGCTAATTCTGTTTCCGATGAAAAAAACCCATCTGTTTCCTCCGAAAAAACTTTCAGGGGATCGTTTGCAACACTTTGGCAACATTTTTGAGTGAATTGCAGAACGTCAGATTTTTGCTGAAATTGTGACCGCGCGGCTTAGGGATTTTTTCCAAAAAAAGTTGTTCAGACGTCGATGGCTAATTCTGTTTCCGATGATAAAAACCCATCTGTTTCCTCCGAAAAAACTTTCAGGGGATCGTTTGCAACACTTTGGCAGCATTTTTGAGTGAATTGCAGAACGTCAGATTTTTGCTGAAATTGTGACCGCGCGACTTAGGGATTTTTTCCAAAAAAAGTTGTTCAGACGTCGATGGCTAATTCTGTTTCCGATGATAAAAACCCATCTGTTTCCTCCGAAAAAACTTTCAGGGGATCGTTTGCAACACTTTGGCAACATTTTTGAGTGAATTGTAGAACGTCAAATTTTTGCTGAAATTGTGACCGCGCGGCTTAGGGATTTTTTCCAAAAAAAGTTGTTCAGACGTCGATGGCTAATTCTGTTTCCGATGATAAAAACCCATCTGTTTCCTCCGAAAAAACTTTCAGGGGATCGTTTGCAACACTTTGGCAGCATTTTTGAGTGAATTGCGGAACATCAGATTTTTGCTTAAATTGTGACCGTGCGGCTTAGGGATTTTTGCAAAAAAAAGTTGTTCACACGTCGAGGGCTTATTCTGTTTCCGATGATAAAAACCCATCTGTTTCCTCCGAAAAAACTTTCAGGGGATCGTTTGCAACACTTTGGCAGCATTTTTGAGTGAATTGCAGAACGTCAGATTTTTGCTGAAATTGTGACCACGCGGCTTAGGGATTTTTGCAAAAAAAGGTTGTTCAGACGTCGAGGTCTAATTCTCTTTTTGATGATAAAAACCCATCTGTTTCCTCCGAAAAAACTTTCAGGGGATCGTTTGCAACACTTTGGCAGCATTTTTGAGTGAATTGCAGAACGTCAGATTTTTGCTGAAATTGTGACCGCGCGGCTTAGGGATTTTTGCCAAAAAATGTTGTTCAGACGTCGATGGCTAATTCTGTTTCCGATGATAAAAACCCATCTGTTTCCTCCGAAAAAACTTTCAGGGGATCGTTTGCAACACTTTGGCAACATTTTTGAGTGAATTGCAGAACGTCAGATTTTTGCTGAAATTGTGACCGCGCGGCTTAGGGATTTTTTCCAAAAAAAGTTGTTCAGACGTCGATGGCTAATTCTGTTTCCGATGATAAAAACCCATCTGTTTCCTCCGAAAAAACTTTCAGGGGATCGTTTGCAACACTTTGGCAGCATTTTTGAGTGAATTGCAGAACGTCAGATTTTTGCTGAAATTGTGACCGCGCGGCTTAGGGATTTTTGCCAAAAAAAGTTGTTCAGACGTCGATGGCTAATTCTGTTTCCGATGATGAAAACCCATCTGTTTCCTCCGAAAAAACTTTCAGGGGATCGTTTGCAACACTTTGGCAGCATTTTTGAGTGAATTGCAGAACGTCAGATTTTTGCTGAAATTGTGACCGCGCGGCTTAGGGATTTTTTCCAAAAAAAGTTGTTCAGACGTCGATGGCTAATTCTGTTTCCGATGATAAAAACCCATCTGTTTCCTCCGAAAAAACTTTCAGGGGATCGTTTGCAACACTTTGGCAGCATTTTTGAGTGAATTGCAGAACGTCAGATTTTTGCTTAAATTGTGACCGTGCGGCTTAGGGATTTTTGCAAAAAAAAGTTGTTCACACGTCGAGGGCTTATTCTGTTTCCGATGATAAAAACCCATCTGTTTCCTCCGAAAAAACTTTCAGGGGATCGTTTGCAACACTTTGGCAGCATTTTTGAGTGAATTGCAGAACGTCAGATTTTTGCTGAAATTGTGACCGCGCGGCTTAGGGATTTTTGCAAAAAAAGGTTGCTCAGACGTCGAGGTCTAATTCTCTTTTTGATGATAAAAACCCATCTGTTTCCTCCGAAAAAACTTTCAGGGGATCGTTTGCAACACTTTGGCAGCATTTTTGAGTGAATTGCAGAAGGTCAGATTTTTGCTGAAATTGTGACCGCGCGGCTTAGGGATTTTTTCCAAAAAAAGTTGTTCAGACGTCGATGGCTAATTCTGTTTCCGATGATAAAAACCCATCTGTTTCCTCCGAAAAAACTTTCAGGGGATCGTTTGCAACACTTTGGCAGCATTTTTGAGTGAATTGCAGAACGTCAGATTTTTGCTGAAATTGTGACCGCGCGGCTTAGGGATTTTTGCCAAAAAAAGTTGTTCAGACGTCGATGGCTAATTCTGTTTCCGATGATGAAAACCCATCTGTTTCCTCCGAAAAAACTTTCAGGGGATCGTTTGCAACACTTTGGCAGCATTTTTGAGTGAATTGCAGAACGTCAGATTTTTGCTGAAATTGTGACCGCGCGGCTTAGGGATTTTTGCAAAAAAAGGTTGTTCAGACGTCGAGGTCTAATTCTCTTTTTGATGATAAAAACCCATCTGTTTCCTCCGAAAAAACTTTCAGGGGATCGTTTGCAACACTTTGGCAGCATTTTTGAGTGAATTGCAGAACGTCAGATTTTTGCTGAAATTGTGACTGCGCGGCTTAGGGATTTTTGCCAAAAAAAGTTGTTCAGACGTCGATGGCTAATTCTGTTTCCGATGATAAAAACCCATCTGTTTCCTACGAAAAAACTTTCAGGGGATCGTTTGCAACACTTTGGCAGCATTTTTGAGTGAATTGCAGAATGTCAGATTTTTGCTGAAATTGTGACTGCGCGGCTTAGGGATTTTTTCCAAAAAAAGTTGTTCAGACGTCGATGGCTAATTCTGTTTCTGATGATAAAAACCCATCTGTTTCCTCCGAAAAAACTTTCAGGGGATCGTTTGCAACACTTTGGCAGCATTTTTGAGTGAATTGCAGAACGTCAGATTTTTGCTGAAATTGTGACCGCGCGGCTTAGGGATTTTTGCCAAAAAAAGTTGTTCAGACGTCGATGGCTAATTCTGTTTCCGATGATGAAAACCCAACTGTTTCCTCCGAAAAAACTTTCAGGGGATCGTTTGCAACACTTTGGCAGCATTTTTGAGTGAATTGGAGAAGGTCAGATTTTTGCTTAAATTGTGACCGCGCGGCTTAGGGATTATTGCAAAAAAAAGTTGTTCAGACATCGAGGTCTAATTCTCTTTCTGATGATAAAAACCCATCTGTTTCCTCCGAAAAAACTTTCAGGGGATCGTTTGCAACACTTTGGCAGCATTTTTGAGTGAATTGCAGAACGTCAGATTTTTGCTGAAATTGTGACCGCGCGGCTTAGGGATTTTTGCCAAAAAAAGTTGTTCAGACGTCGATGGCTAATTCTGTTTCTGATGATAAAAACCCATCTGTTTCCTCCGAAAAAACTTTCAGGGGATCGTTTGCAACACTTTGGCAGCATTTTTGAGTGAATTGCAGAACGTCAGATTTTTGCTTAAATTGTGACCGTGCGGCTTAGGGTTTTATGCAAAAAAAAGTTGTTCACACGTCGAGGGCTTATTCTGTTTCCGATGATAAAAACCCATCTGTTTCATCCGAAAAAACTTTCAGGGGATCGTTTGCAACACTTTGGCAGCATTTTTGAGTGAATTGCAGAACGTCAGATTTTTGCTGAAATTGTGACCGCGCGGCTTAGGGATTTTTGCAAAAAAAGCTTGTTCAGACGTCGAGGTCTAATTCTCTTTTTGATGATAAAAACCCATCTGTTTCCTCCGAAAAAACTTTCAGGGGATCGTTTGCAACACTTTGGCAGCATTTTTGAGTGAATTGCAGAACGTCAGATTTTTGCTGAAATTGTGACCGCGCGGCTTAGGGATTTTTGCCAAAAAATGTTGTTCAGACGTCGATGGCTAATTCTGTTTCCGATGATAAAAACCCATCTGTTTCCTACGAAAAAACTTTCAGGGGATCGTTTGCAACACTTTGGCAGCATTTTTGAGTGAATTGCAGAAGGTCAGATTTTTGCTTAAATTGTGACCGTGCGGCTTAGGGATTTTTGCAAAAAAAAGTTGTTCAGACGTCGATGGCTAATTCTGTTTCCGATGATAAAAACCCATCTGTTTCCTCCGAAAAAACTTTCAGGGGATCGTTTGCAACACTTTGGCAGCATTTTTGAGTGAATTGCAGAACGTCAGATTTTTGCTTAAATTGTGACCGTGCGGCTTAGGGATTTTTGCAAAAAAAAGTTGTTCACACGTCGAGGGCTTATTCTGTTTCCGATGATAAAAACCCATCTGTTTCCTCCGAAAAAACTTTCAGGGGATCGTTTGCAACACTTTGGCAGCATTTTTGAGTGAATTGCAGAACGTCAGATTTTTGCTGAAATTGTGACCGCGCGGCTTAGGGATTTTTGCAAAAAAAGGTTGTTCAGACGTCGAGGTCTAATTCTCTTTTTGATGATAAAAACCCATCTGTTTCCTCCGAAAAAACTTTCAGGGGATCGTTTGCAACACTTTGGCAGCATTTTTGAGTGAATTGCAGAACGTCAGATTTTTGCTGAAATTGTGACCGCGCGGCTTAGGGATTTTTTCCAAAAAAAGTTGTTCAGACGTCGATGGCTAATTCTGTTTCCGATGATAAAAACCCATCTGTTTCCTCCGAAAAAACTTTCAGGGGATCGTTTGCAACACTTTGGCAGCATTTTTGAGTGAATTGCAGAACGTCAGATTTTTGCTGAAATTGTGACCGCGCGGCTTAGGGATTTTTGCCAAAAAAAGTTGTTCAGACGTCGATGGCTAATTCTGTTTCCGATGATGAAAACCCATCTGTTTCCTCCGAAAAAACTTTCAGGGGATCGTTTGCAACACTTTGGCAGCATTTTTGAGTGAATTGCAGAACGTCAGATTTTTGCTGAAATTGTGACCGCGCGGCTTAGGGATTTTTGCAAAAAAAGGTTGTTCACACGTCGAGGGCTTATTCTGTTTCCGATGATAAAAACCCACCTGTTTCCTCCGAAAAAACTTTCAGGGGATCGTTTGCAACACTTTGGCAGCATTTTTGAGTGAATTGCAGAATGTCAGATTTTTGCTGAAATTGTGACCGCGCGGCTTAGGGATTTTTTCCAAAAAAAGTTGTTCAGACGTCGATGGCTAATTCTGTTTCTGATGATAAAAACCCATCTGTTTCCTCCGAAAAAACTTTCAGGGGATCGTTTGCAACACTTTGGCAGCATTTTTGAGTGAATTGCAGAACGTCAGATTTTTGCTGAAATTGTGACCGCGCGGCTTAGGGATTTTTGCCAAAAAAAGTTGTTCAGACGTCGATGGCTAATTCTGTTTCCGATGATGAAAACCCAACTGTTTCCTCCGAAAAAACTTTCAGGGGATCGTTTGCAACACTTTGGCAGCATTTTTGAGTGAATTGGAGAAGGTCAGATTTTTGCTTAAATTGTGACCGCGCGGCTTAGGGATTATTGCAAAAAAAAGTTGTTCAGACATCGAGGTCTAATTCTCTTTCTGATGATAAAAACCCATCTGTTTCCTCCGAAAAAACTTTCAGGGGATCGTTTGCAACACTTTGGCAGCATTTTTGAGTGAATTGCAGAACGTCAGATTTTTGCTGAAATTGTGACCGCGCGGCTTAGGGATTTTTGCCAAAAAAAGTTGTTCAGACGTCGATGGCTAATTCTGTTTCCGATGATAAAAACCCATCTGTTTCCTCCGAAAAAACTTTCAGGGGATCGTTTGCAACACTTTGGCAGCATTTTTGAGTGAATTGCAGAACGTCAGATTTTTGCTTAAATTGTGACCGTGCGGCTTAGGGTTTTATGCAAAAAAAAGTTGTTCACACGTCGAGGGCTTATTCTGTTTCCGATGATAAAAACCCATCTGTTTCATCCGAAAAAACTTTCAGGGGATCGTTTGCAACACTTTGGCAGCATTTTTGAGTGAATTGCAGAACGTCAGATTTTTGCTGAAATTGTGACCGCGTGGCTTAGGGATTTTTGCAAAAAAAGCTTGTTCAGACGTCGAGGTCTAATTCTCTTTTTGATGATAAAAACCCATCTGTTTCCTCCGAAAAAACTTTCAGGGGATCGTTTGCAACACTTTGGCAGCATTTTTGAGTGAATTGCAGAACGTCAGATTTTTGCTGAAATTGTGACCGCGCGGCTTAGGGATTTTTGCCAAAAAATGTTGTTCAGACGTCGATGGCTAATTCTGTTTCCGATGATAAAAACCCATCTGTTTCCTACGAAAAAACTTTCAGGGGATCGTTTGCAACACTTTGGCAGCATTTTTGAGTGAATTGCAGAAGGTCAGATTTTTGCTTAAATTGTGACCGTGCGGCTTAGGGATTTTTGCAAAAAAAAGTTGTTCACACGTCGAGGGCTTATTCTGTTTCCGATGATAAAAACCCATCTGTTTCCTCCGAAAAAACTTTCAGGGGATCGTTTGCAACACTTTGGCAGCATTTTTGAGTGAATTGCAGAATGTCAGATTTTTGCTGAAATTGTGACCGCGCGGCTTAGGGATTTTTTCCAAAAAAAGTTGTTCAGACGTCGATGGCTAATTCTGTTTCCGATGATAAAAACCCATCTGTTTCCTCCGAAAAAACTTTCAGGGGATCGTTTGCAACACTTTGGCAGCATTTTTGAGTGAATTGCAGAACGTCAGATTTTTGCTGAAATTGTGACCGCGCGGCTTAGGGATTTTTGCAAAAAAAAGTTGTTCAGACATTGAGGTCTAATTCTCTTTCTGATGATAAAAACCCATCTGTTTCCTCCGAAAAAACTTTCAGGGGATCGTTTGCAACACTTTGGCAGCATTTTTGAGTGAATTGCAGAACGTCAGATTTTTGCTTAAATTGTGACCGCGCGGCTTAGGGATTTTTGCCAAAAAAAGTTGTTCAGACGTCGATGGCTAATTCTGTTTCCGATGATAAAAACCCATCTGTTTCCTCCGAAAAAACTTTCAGGGGATCGTTTGCAACACTTTGGCAGCATTTTTGAGTGAATTGCAGAACGTCAGATTTTTGCTTAAATTGTGACCGTGCGGCTTAGGGATTTATGCAAAAAAAAGTTGTTCACACGTCGAGGGCTTATTCTGTTTCCCATGATAAAAACCCATCTGTTTCCTCCGAAAAAACTTTCCGGGGATCGTTTGCAACACTTTGGCAACATTTTTGAGTGAATTGCAGAACGTCAGATTTTTGCTGAAATTGTGACCGCGCGGCTTAGGGATTTTTGCAAAAAAAAGTTGTTCAGACGTCGATGGCTAATTCTGTTTCCGATGATGAAAACCCAACTGTTTCCTCCGAAAAAACTTTCAGGGGATCGTTTGCAACACTTTGGCAGCATTTTTGAGTGAATTGGAGAAGGTCAGATTTTTGCTTAAATTGTGACCGCGCGGCTTAGGGATTATTGCAAAAAAAAGTTGTTCAGACATCGAGGTCTAATTCTCTTTCTGATGATAAAAACCCATCTGTTTCCTCCGAAAAAACTTTCAGGGGATCGTTTGCAACACTTTGGCAGCATTTTTAGTGAATTGCAGAACGTCAGATTTTTGCTGAAATTGTGACCGCGCGGCTTAGGGATTTTTGCCAAAAAAAGTTGTTCAGACGTCGATGGCTAATTCTGTTTCCGATGATAAAAACCCATCTGTTTCCTCCGAAAAAACTTTCAGGGGATCGTTTGCAACACTTTGGCAGCATTTTTGAGTGAATTGCAGAACGTCAGATTTTTGCTTAAATTGTGACCGTGCGGCTTAGGGTTTTATGCAAAAAAAAGTTGTTCACACGTCGAGGGCTTATTCTGTTTCCGATGATAAAAACCCATCTGTTTCATCCGAAAAAACTTTCAGGGGATCGTTTGCAACACTTTGGCAGCATTTTTGAGTGAATTGCAGAACGTCAGATTTTTGCTGAAATTGTGACCGCGTGGCTTAGGGATTTTTGCAAAAAAAGCTTGTTCAGACGTCGAGGTCTAATTCTCTTTTTGATGATAAAAACCCATCTGTTTCCTCCGAAAAAACTTTCAGGGGATCGTTTGCAACACTTTGGCAGCATTTTTGAGTGAATTGCAGAACGTCAGATTTTTGCTGAAATTGTGACCGCGCGGCTTAGGGATTTTTGCCAAAAAATGTTGTTCAGACGTCGATGGCTAATTCTGTTTCCGATGAAAAAAACCCATCTGTTTCCTACGAAAAAACTTTCAGGGGATCGTTTGCAACACTTTGGCAGCATTTTTGAGTGAATTGCAGAAGGTCAGATTTTTGCTTAAATTGTGACCGTGCGGCTTAGGGATTTTTGCAAAAAAAAGTTGTTCACACGTCGAGGGCTTATTCTGTTTCCGATGATAAAAACCCATCTGTTTCCTCCGAAAAAACTTTCAGGGGATCGTTTGCAACACTTTGGCAGCATTTTTGAGTGAATTGCAGAATGTCAGATTTTTGCTGAAATTGTGACCGCGCGGCTTAGGGATTTTTTCCAAAAAAAGTTGTTCAGACGTCGATGGCTAATTCTGTTTCCGATGATAAAAACCCATCTGTTTCCTCCGAAAAAACTTTCAGGGGATCGTTTGCAACACTTTGGCAGCATTTTTGAGTGAATTGCAGAACGTCAGATTTTTGCTGAAATTGTGACCGCGCGGCTTAGGGATTTTTGCAAAAAAAAGTTGTTCAGACATTGAGGTCTAATTCTCTTTCTGATGATAAAAACCCATCTGTTTCCTCCGAAAAAACTTTCAGGGGATCGTTTGCAACACTTTGGCAGCATTTTTGAGTGAATTGCAGAACGTCAGATTTTTGCTTAAATTGTGACCGCGCGGCTTAGGGATTTTTGCCAAAAAAAGTTGTTCAGACGTCGATGGCTAATTCTGTTTCCGATGATAAAAACCCATCTGTTTCCTCCGAAAAAACTTTCAGGGGATCGTTTGCAACACTTTGGCAGCATTTTTGAGTGAATTGCAGAACGTCAGATTTTTGCTTAAATTGTGACCGTGCGGCTTAGGGATTTATGCAAAAAAAAGTTGTTCACACGTCGAGGGCTTATTCTGTTTCCCATGATAAAAACCCATCTGTTTCCTCCGAAAAAACTTTCCGGGGATCGTTTGCAACACTTTGGCAACATTTTTGAGTGAATTGCAGAACGTCAGATTTTTGCTGAAATTGTGACCGCGCGGCTTAGGGATTTTTGCAAAAAAAAGTTGTTCACACGTCGAGGGCTTATTCTATTTCCGATGATAAAAACCCATCTGTTTCCTCCGAAAAAACTTTCAGGGGATCGTTTGCAACACTTTGGCAACATTTTTGAGTGAATTGCAGAACGTCAGATTTTTGCTGAAATTGTGACCGCGCGGCTTAGGGATTTTTTCCAAAAAAAGTTGTTCAGACGTCGATGGCTAATTCTGTTTCCGATGATAAAAACCCATCTGTTTCCTCCGAAAAAACTTTCAGGGGATCGTTTGCAACACTTTGGCAGCATTTTTGAGTGAATTGCAGAACGTCAGATTTTTGCTTAAATTGTGACCGTGCGGCTTAGGGATTTTTGCAAAAAAAAGTTGTTCACACGTCGAGGGCTTATTATGTTTCCGATGATAAAAACCCATCTGTTTCCTCCGAAAAAACTTTCAGGGGATCGTTTGCAACACTTTGGCAGCATTTTTGAGTGAATTGCAGAACGTCAGATTTTTGCTGAAATTGTGACCGCGCGGCTTAGGGATTTTTGCAAAAAAAGGTTGTTCAGACGTCGAGGTCTAATTCTCTTTCTGATGATAAAAACCCATCTGTTTCCTCCGAAAAAACTTTCAGGGGATCGTTTGCAACACTTTGGCAGCATTTTTGAGTGAATTGCAGAACGTCAGATTTTTGCTGAAATTGTGACCGCGCGGCCTAGGGATTTTTGCCAAAAAAAGTTGTTCAGACGTCGATGGCTAATTCTGTTTCCGATGATAAAAACCCATCTGTTTCCTCCGAAAAAACTTTCAGGGGATCGTTTGCAACACTTTGCCAGCATTTTTGAGTGAATTGCAGAACGTCAGATTTTTGCTTAAATTGTGACCGTGCGGCTTAGGGATTTATGCAAAAAAAAGTTGTTCACACGTCGAGGGCTTATTCTGTTTCCGATGATAAAAACCCATCTGTTTCCTCCGAAAAAACTTTCAGGGGATCGTTTGCAACACTTTGGCAGCATTTTTGAGTGAATTGCAGAACGTCAGATTTTTGCTGAAATTGTGACCGCGCGGCTTAGGGATTTTTGCCAAAAAAAGTTGTTCAGACGTTGAGGTCTAATTCTGTTTCCGATGATAAAAACCCATCTGTTTCCTCCGAAAAAACTTTCAGGGGATCGTTTGCAACAGATTGGCAGCATTTTTGAGTGAATTGCAGAAGGTCAGATTTTTGCTTAAATTGTGACCGCGCGGCTTAGGGATTTTTGCAAAAAAAAGTTGTTCAGACATCGAGGTCTAATTCTGTTTCCGATGATAAAAACCCATCTGTTTCCTCCGAAAAAACTTTCAGGGGATCGTTTGCAACACTTTGGCAGCATTTTTGAGTGAATTGCAGAACGTCAGATTTTTGCTGAAATTGTGACCGCGCGGCTTAGGGATTTTTTCCAAAAAAAGTTGTTCAGACGTCGATGGCTAATTCTGTTTCCGATGATAAAAACCCATCTGTTTCCTCCGAAAAAACTTTCAGGGGATCGTTTGCAACACTTTGGCAGCATTTTTGAGTGAATTGCAGAACGTCAGATTTTTGCTGAAATTGTGACCGCGCGACTTAGGGATTTTTGCCAAAAAAAGTTGTTCAGACGTCGAGGTCTAATTCTCTTTCGGATGATAAAAACCCATCTGTTTCCTCCGAAAAAACTTTCAGGGGATCGTTTGCAACACTTTGGCAACATTTTTGAGTGAATTGCAGAACGTCAGATTTTTGCTTAAATTGTGACCGCGCGGCTTAGGGATTTTTGCCAAAAAAAGTTGTTCAGACGTCGATGGCTAATTCTGTTTCCGATGATAAAAAACCATCTGTTTCCTCCGAAAAAACTTTCAGGGGATCGTTTGCAACACTTTGGCAGAATTTTTGAGTGAATTGCAGAACGTCAGATTTTTGCTTAAATTGTGACCGCGCGGCTTAGGGATTTTTGCAAAAAAAAGTTGTTCACACGTCGAGGGCTTATTCTGTTTCCGATGATAAAAACCCATCTGTTTCCTCCGAAAAAACTTTCAGGGGATCGTTTGCAACACTTTGGCAGCATTTTTGAGTGAATTGCAGAACGTCAGATTTTTGCTGAAATTGTGACTGCGCGGCTTAGGGATTTTTGCAAAAAAAAGTTGTTCAGACGTCGAGGTCTGATTCTCTTTCTGATGATAAAAACCCATCTGTTTCCTCCGAAAAAACTTTCAGAGGATCTTTTGCAACACTTTGGCAGCATTTTTGAGTGAATTGCAGAACGTCAGATTTTTGCTGAAATTGTGACCGCGCGGCTTAGGGATTTTTGCATAAAAAAGTTGTTCAGACGTCGAGGTCTAATTCTCTTTCTGATGAAAAAAACCCATCTGTTTCCTCCGAAAAAACTTTCAGGGGATCAATTACAACACTTTGGCAGCATTTTTGAGTGAATTGCAGAAGGTCAAATTTTTGCTGAAATTGTGACCGCGCGGCTTAGGGATTTTTGCAAAAAAAAGTTGTTCACACGTCGAGGGCTTATTCTGTTTCCGATGATAAAAACCCATCTGTTTCCTCCGAAAAAACTTTCAGGGGATCGTTTGCAACACTTTGGCAGCATTTTTGAGTGAATTGCAGAACGTCAGATTTTTGCTGAAATTGTGACCGCGCGGCTTAGGGATTTTTGCAAAAAAAGGTTGTTCAGACGTCGAGGTCTAATTCTCTTTCTGATGATAAAAACCCATCTGTTTCCTCCGAAAAAACTTTCAGGGGATCGTTTGCAACACTTTGGCAGCATTTTTGAGTGAATTGCAGAACGTCAGATTTTTGCTGAAATTGTGACCGCGCGGCCTAGGGATTTTTGCCAAAAAAAGTTGTTCAGACGTCGATGGCTAATTCTGTTTCCGATGATAAAAACCCATCTGTTTCCTCCGAAAAAACTTTCAGGGGATCGTTTGCAACACTTTGGCAGCATTTTTGAGTGAATTGCAGAACGTCAGATTTTTGCTGAAATTGTGACCGCGCGGCCTAGGGATTTTTGCCAAAAAAAGTTGTTCAGACGTCGATGGCTAATTCTGTTTCCGATGATAAAAACCCATCTGTTTCCTCCGAAAAAACTTTCAGGGGATCGTTTGCAACACTTTGCCAGCATTTTTGAGTGAATTGCAGAACGTCAGATTTTTGCTTAAATTGTGACCGTGCGGCTTAGGGATTTATGCAAAAAAAAGTTGTTCACACGTCGAGGGCTTATTCTGTTTCCGATGATAAAAACCCATCTGTTTCCTCCGAAAAAACTTTCAGGGGATCGTTTGCAACACTTTGGCAGCATTTTTGAGTGAATTGCAGAACGTCAGATTTTTGCTGAAATTGTGACCGCGCGGCTTAGGGATTTTTGCCAAAAAAAGTTCTTCAGACGTTGAGGTCTAATTCTGTTTCCGATGATAAAAACCCATCTGTTTCCTCCGAAAAAACTTTCAGGGGATCGTTTGCAACAGATTGGCAGCATTTTTGAGTGAATTGCAGAAGGTCAGATTTTTGCTTAAATTGTGACCGCGCGGCTTAGGGATTTTTGCAAAAAAAAGTTGTTCAGACATCGAGGTCTAATTCTGTTTCCGATGATAAAAACCCATCTGTTTCCTCCGAAAAAACTTTCAGGGGATCGTTTGCAACACTTTGGCAGCATTTTTGAGTGAATTGCAGAACGTCAGATTTTTGCTGAAATTGTGACCGCGCGGCTTAGGGATTTTTTCCAAAAAAAGTTGTTCAGACGTCGATGGCTAATTCTGTTTCCGATGATAAAAACCCATCTGTTTCCTCCGAAAAAACTTTCAGGGGATCGTTTGCAACACTTTGGCAGAATTTTTGAGTGAATTGCAGAACGTCAGATTTTTGCTTAAATTGTGACCGCGCGGCTTAGGGATTTTTGCAAAAAAAAGTTGTTCACACGTCGAGGGCTTATTCTGTTTCCGATGATAAAAACCCATCTGTTTCCTCCGAAAAAACTTTCAGGGGATCGTTTGCAACACTTTGGCAGCATTTTTGAGTGAATTGCAGAACGTCAGATTTTTGCTGAAATTGTGACCGCGCGGCTTAGGGATTTTTGCAAAAAAAAGTTGTTCAGACGTCGAGGTCTGATTCTCTTTCTGATGATAAAAACCCATCTGTTTCCTCCGAAAAAACTTTCAGAGGATCTTTTGCAACACTTTGGCAGCATTTTTGAGTGAATTGCAGAACGTCAGATTTTTGCTTAAATTGTGACCGCGCGGCTTAGGGATTTTTGCAAAAAAAAGTTGTTCACACGTCGAGGGCTTATTCTGTTTCCGATGATAAAAACCCATCTGTTTCCTCCGAAAAAACTTTCAGGGGATCGTTTGCAACACTTTGGCAGCATTTTTGAGTGAATTGCAGAACGTCAGATTTTTGCTGAAATTGTGACCGCGCGGCTTAGGGATTTTTGCAAAAAAAAGTTGTTCACACGTCGAGGGCTTATTCTGTTTCCGATGATAAAAACCCATCTGTTTCCTCCGAAAAAACTTTCAGGGGATCGTTTGCAACACTTTGGCAGCATTTTTGAGTGAATTGCAGAACGTCAGATTTTTGCTGAAATTGTGACCGCGCGGCTTAGGGATTTTTGCAAAAAAAGGTTGTTCAGACGTCGAGGTCTAATTCTCTTTTTGATGATAAAAACCCATCTGTTTCCTCCGAAAAAACTTTCAGGGGATCGTTTGCAACACTTTGGCAGCATTTTTGAGTGAATTGCAGAACGTCAGATTTTTGCTGAAATTGTGACCGCGCGGCTTAGGGATTTTTTCCAAAAAAAGTTGTTCAGACGTCGATGGCTAATTCTGTTTCCGATGATAAAAACCCATCTGTTTCCTCCGAAAAAACTTTCAGGGGATCGTTTGCAACACTTTGGCAGCATTTTTGAGTGAATTGCAGAACGTCAGATTTTTGCTGAAATTGTGACCGCGCGGCTTAGGGATTTTTGCCAAAAAAAGTTGTTAAGACGTCGATGGCTAATTCTGTTTCCGATGATGAAAACCCATCTGTTTCCTCCGAAAAAACTTTCAGGGGATCGTTTGCAACACTTTGGCAGCATTTTTGAGTGAATTGCAGAACGTCAGATTTTTGCTGAAATTGTGACCGCGCGGCTTAGGGATTTTTTCCAAAAAAAGTTGTTCAGACGTCAATGGCTAATTCTGTTTCTGATGATAAAAACCCATCTGTTTCCTCCGAAAAAACTTTCAGGGGATCGTTTGCAACACTTTGGCAGCATTTTTGAGTGAATTGCAGAACGTCAGATTTTTGCTGAAATTGTGACCGCGCGGCTTAGGGATTTTTGCCAAAAAAAGTTGTTCAGACGTCGATGGCTAATTCTGTTTCCGATGATGAAAACCCAACTGTTTCCTCCGAAAAAACTTTCAGGGGATCGTTTGCAACACTTTGGCAGCATTTTTGAGTGAATTGGAGAAGGTCAGATTTTTGCTTAAATTGTGACCGCGCGGCTTAGGGATTATTGCAAAAAAAAGTTGTTCAGACATCGAGGTCTAATTCTCTTTCTGATGATAAAAACCCATCTGTTTCCTCCGAAAAAACTTTCAGGGGATCGTTTGCAACACTTTGGCAGCATTTTTGAGTGAATTGCAGAACGTCAGATTTTTGCTGAAATTGTGACCGCGCGGCTTAGGGATTTTTGCCAAAAAAAGTTGTTCAGACGTCGATGGCTAATTCTGTTTCCGATGATAAAAACCCATCTGTTTCCTCCGAAAAAACTTTCAGGGGATCGTTTGCAACACTTTGGCAGCATTTTTGAGTGAATTGCAGAACGTCAGATTTTTGCTTAAATTGTGACCGTGCGGCTTAGGGTTTTATGCAAAAAAAAGTTGTTCAGACGTCGAGGGCTTATTCTGTTTCCGATGATAAAAACCCATCTGTTTCATCCGAAAAAACTTTCAGGGGATCGTTTGCAACACTTTGGCAGCATTTTTGAGTGAATTGCAGAACGTCAGATTTTTGCTGAAATTGTGACCGCGTGGCTTAGGGATTTTTGCAAAAAAAGCTTGTTCAGACGTCGAGGTCTAATTCTCTTTTTGATGATAAAAACCCATCTGTTTCCTCCGAAAAAACTTTCAGGGGATCGTTTGCAACACTTTGGCAGCATTTTTGAGTGAATTGCAGAACGTCAGATTTTTGCTGAAATTGTGACCGCGCGGCTTAGGGATTTTTGCCAAAAAATGTTGTTCAGACGTCGATGGCTAATTCTGTTTCCGATGATAAAAACCCATCTGTTTCCTACGAAAAAACTTTCAGGGGATCGTTTGCAACACTTTGGCAGCATTTTTGAGTGAATTGCAGAAGGTCAGATTTTTGCTTAAATTGTGACCGTGCGGCTTAGGGATTTTTGCAAAAAAAAGTTGTTCACACGTCGAGGGCTTATTCTGTTTCCGATGATAAAAACCCATCTGTTTCCTCCGAAAAAACTTTCAGGGGATCGTTTGCAACACTTTGGCAGCATTTTTGAGTGAATTGCAGAATGTCAGATTTTTGCTGAAATTGTGACCGCGCGGCTTAGGGATTTTTTCCAAAAAAAGTTGTTCAGACGTCGATGGCTAATTCTGTTTCCGATGATAAAAACCCATCTGTTTCCTCCGAAAAAACTTTCAGGGGATCGTTTGCAACACTTTGGCAGCATTTTTGAGTGAATTGCAGAACGTCAGATTTTTGCTGAAATTGTGACCGCGCGGCTTAGGGATTTTTGCCAAAAAAAGTTGTTCAGACGTCGATGGCTAATTCTGTTTCCGATGATGAAAACCCATCTGTTTCCTCCGAAAAAACTTTCAGGGGATCGTTTGCAACACTTTGGCAGCATTTTTGAGTGAATTGGAGAAGGTCAGATTTTTGCTTAAATTGTGACCGCGCGGCTTAGGGATTTTTGCAAAAAAAAGTTGTTCAGACATTGAGGGCTAATTCTCTTTCTGATGATAAAAACCCATCTGTTTCCTCCGAAAAAACTTTCAGGGGATCGTTTGCAACACTTTGGCAGCATTTTTGAGTGAATTGCAGAACGTCAGATTTTTGCTTAAATTGTGACCGCGCGGCTTAGGGATTTTTGCCAAAAAAAGTTGTTCAGACGTCGATGGCTAATTCTGTTTCCGATGATAAAAACCCATCTGTTTCCTCCGAAAAAACTTTCAGGGGATCGTTTGCAACACTTTGGCAGCATTTTTGAGTGAATTGCAGAACGTCAGATTTTTGCTTAAATTGTGACCGTGCGGCTTAGGGATTTATGCAAAAAAAAGTTGTTCACACGTCGAGGGCTTATTCTGTTTCCCATGATAAAAACCCATCTGTTTCCTCCGAAAAAACTTTCCGGGGATCGTTTGCAACACTTTGGCAACATTTTTGAGTGAATTGCAGAACGTCAGATTTTTGCTGAAATTGTGACAGCGCGGCTTAGGGATTTTTGCAAAAAAAAGTTGTTCACACGTCGAGGGCTTATTCTGTTTCCGATGATAAAAACCCATCTGTTTCCTCCGAAAAAACTTTCAGGGGATCGTTTGCAACACTTTGGCAACATTTTTGAGTGAATTGCAGAACGTCAGATTTTTGCTGAAATTGTGACCGCGCGGCTTAGGGATTTTTTCCAAAAAAAGTTGTTCAGACGTCGATGGCTAATTCTGTTTCCGATGATAAAAACCCATCTGTTTCCTCCGAAAAAACTTTCAGGGGATCGTTTGCAACACTTTGGCAGCATTTTTGAGTGAATTGCAGAACGTCAGATTTTTGCTTAAATTGTGACCGTGCGGCTTAGGGATTTTTGCAAAAAAAAGTTGTTCACACGTCGAGGGCTTATTATGTTTCCGATGATAAAAACCCATCTGTTTCCTCCGAAAAAACTTTCAGGGGATCGTTTGCAACACTTTGGCAGCATTTTTGAGTGAATTGCAGAACGTCAGATTTTTGCTGAAATTGTGACCGCGCGGCTTAGGGATTTTTGCAAAAAAAGGTTGTTCAGACGTCGAGGTCTAATTCTCTTTTTGATGATAAAAACCCATCTGTTTCCTCCGAAATAACTTTCAGGGGATCGTTTGCAACACTTTGGCAGCATTTTTGAGTGAATTGCAGAATGTCAGATTTTTGCTGAAATTGTGACCGCGCGGCTTAGGGATTTTTTCCAAAAAAAGTTGTTCAGACGTCAATGGCTAATTCTGTTTCCGATGATGAAAACCCATCTGTTTCCTCCGAAAAAACTTTCAGGGGATCGTTTGCAACACTTTGGCAGCATTTTTGAGTGAATTGGAGAAGGTCAGATTTTTGCTTAAATTGTGACCGCGCGGTTTAGGGATTTTTGCAAAAAAAAGTTGTTCAGACATCGAGGTCTAATTCTCTTTCTGATGATAAAAACCCATCTGTTTCCTCCGAAAAAACTTTCAGGGGATCGTTTGCAACACTTTGGCAGCATTTTTGAGTGAATTGCAGAACGTCAGATTTTTGCTTAAATTGTGACCGCGCGGCCTAGGGATTTTTGCCAAAAAAAGTTGTTCAGACGTCGATGGCTAATTCTGTTTCCGATGATAAAAACCCATCTGTTTCCTCCGAAAAAACTTTCAGGGGATCGTTTGCAACACTTTGCCAGCATTTTTGAGTGAATTGCAGAACGTCAGATTTTTGCTTAAATTGTGACCGTGCGGCTTAGGGATTTATGCAAAAAAAAGTTGTTCACACGTCGAGGGATTATTCTGTTTCCGATGATAAAAACCCATCTGTTTCCTCCGAAAAAACTTTCAGGGGATCGTTTGCAACACTTTGGCAGCATTTTTGAGTGAATTGCAGAAGGTCAAATTTTTGCTGAAATTGTGACCGCGCGGCTTAGGGATTTTTGCAAAAAAAAGTTGTTCACACGTTGAGGGCTTATTCTGTTTCCGATGATAAAAACCCATCTGTTTCCTCCGAAAAAACTTTCAGGGGATCGTTTGCAACACTTTGGCAGCATTTTTGAGTGAATTGCAGAACGTCAGATTTTTGCTGAAATTGTGACCGCGCGGCTTAGGGATTTTTGCCAAAAAAAGTTGTTCAGACGTTGAGGTCTAATTCTGTTTCCGATGATAAAAACCCATCTGTTTCCTCCGAAAAAACTTTCAGGGGATCGTTTGCAACAGATTGGCAGCATTTTTGAGTGAATTGCAGAAGGTCAGATTTTTGCTTAAATTGTGACCGCGCGGCTTAGGGATTTTTGCAAAAAAAAGTTGTTCAGACATCGAGGTCTAATTCTGTTTCCGATGATAAAAACCCATCTGTTTCCTCCGAAAAAACTTTCAGGGGATCGTTTGCAACACTTTGGCAGCATTTTTGAGTGAATTGCAGAACGTCAGATTTTTGCTGAAATTGTGACCGCGCGGCTTAGGGATTTTTTCCAAAAAAAGTTGTTCAGACGTCGATGGCTAATTCTGTTTCCGATGATAAAAACCCATCTGTTTCCTCCGAAAAAACTTTCAGGGGATCGTTTGCAACACTTTGGCAGCATTTTTGAGTGAATTGCAGAACGTCAGATTTTTGCTGAAATTGTGACCGCGCGACTTAGGGATTTTTGCCAAAAAAAGTTGTTCAGACGTCGAGGTCTAATTCTCTTTCGGATGATAAAAACCCATCTGTTTCCTCCGAAAAAACTTTCAGGGGATCGTTTGCAACACTTTGGCAACATTTTTGAGTGAATTGCAGAACGTCAGATTTTTGCTTAAATTGTGACCGCGCGGCTTAGGGATTTTTGCCAAAAAAAGTTGTTCAGACGTCGATGGCTAATTCTGTTTCCGATGATAAAAAACCATCTGTTTCCTCCGAAAAAACTTTCAGGGGATCGTTTGCAACACTTTGGCAGAATTTTTGAGTGAATTGCAGAACGTCAGATTTTTGCTTAAATTGTGACCGCGCGGCTTAGGGATTTTTGCAAAAAAAAGTTGTTCACACGTCGAGGGCTTATTCTGTTTCCGATGATAAAAACCCATCTGTTTCCTCCGAAAAAACTTTCAGGGGATCGTTTGCAACACTTTGGCAGCATTTTTGAGTGAATTGCAGAACGTCAGATTTTTGCTGAAATTGTGACCGCGCGGCTTAGGGATTTTTGCAAAAAAAGTTGTTCAGACGTCGATGGCTAATTCTCTTTTTGATGATAAAAACCCATCTGTTTCCTCCGAAAAAACTTTCAGGGGATCGTTTGCAACACTTTGGCAGCATTTTTGAGTGAATTGCAGAATGTCAGATTTTTGCTGAAATTGTGACCGCGCGGCTTAGGGATTTTTTCCAAAAAAAGTTGTTCACACGTCGATGGCTAATTCTGTTTCCGATGATGAAAACCCATCTGTTTCCTCCGAAAAAACTTTCAGGGGATCGTTTGCAACACTTTGGCAGCATTTTTGAGTGAATTGGAGAAGGTCAGATTTTTGCTTAAATTGTGACCGCGCGGTTTAGGGATTTTTGCAAAAAAAAGTTGTTCAGACATCGAGGTCTAATTCTCTTTCTGATGATAAAAACCCATCTGTTTCCTCCGAAAAAACTTTCAGGGGATCGTTTGCAACACTTTGGCAGCATTTTTGAGTGAATTGCAGAACGTCAGATTTTTGCTGAAATTGTGACCGCGCGGCCTAGGGATTTTTGCCAAAAAAAGTTGTTCACACGTCGAGGGCTTATTCTGTTTCCGATGATAAAAACCCATCTGTTTCCTCCGAAAAAACTTTCAGGGGATCGTTTGCAACACTTTGGCAGCATTTTTGAGTGAATTGCAGAACGTCAGATTTTTGCTGAAATTGTGACCGCGCGGCTTAGGGTTTTATGCAAAAAAAAGTTGTTCACACGTCGAGGGCTTATTCTGTTTCCGATGATAAAAACCCATCTGTTTCATCCGAAAAAACTTTCAGGGGATCGTTTGCAACACTTTGGCAGCATTTTTGAGTGAATTGGAGAAGGTCAGATTTTTGCTTAAATTGTGACCGCGCGGTTTAGGGATTTTTGCAAAAAAAAGTTGTTCAGACATCGAGGTCTAATTCTCTTTCTGATGATAAAAACCCATCTGTTTCCTCCGAAAAAACTTTCAGGGGATCGTTTGCAACACTTTGGCAGCATTTTTGAGTGAATTGCAGAACGTCAGATTTTTGCTGAAATTGTGACCGCGCGGCCTAGGGATTTTTGCCAAAAAAAGTTGTTCAGACGTCGATGGCTAATTCTGTTTCCGATGATAAAAACCCATCTGTTTCCTCCGAAAAAACTTTCAGGGGATCGTTTGCAACACTTTGCCAGCATTTTTGAGTGAATTGCAGAACGTCAGATTTTTGCTTAAATTGTGACCGTGCGGCTTAGGGATTTATGCAAAAAAAAGTTGTTCACACGTCGAGGGATTATTCTGTTTCCGATGATAAAAACCCATCTGTTTCCTCCGAAAAAACTTTCAGGGGATCGTTTGCAACACTTTGGCAGCATTTTTGAGTGAATTGCAGAAGGTCAAATTTTTGCTGAAATTGTGACCGCGCGGCTTAGGGATTTTTGCAAAAAAAAGTTGTTCACACGTTGAGGGCTTATTCTGTTTCCGATGATAAAAACCCATCTGTTTCCTCCGAAAAAACTTTCAGGGGATCGTTTGCAACACTTTGGCAGCATTTTTGAGTGAATTGCAGAACGTCAGATTTTTGCTGAAATTGTGACCGCGCGGCTTAGGGATTTTTGCCAAAAAAAGTTGTTCAGACGTTGAGGTCTAATTCTGTTTCCGATGATAAAAACCCATCTGTTTCCTCCGAAAAAACTTTCAGGGGATCGTTTGCAACAGATTGGCAGCATTTTTGAGTGAATTGCAGAAGGTCAGATTTTTGCTTAAATTGTGACCGCGCGGCTTAGGGATTCTTGCAAAAAAAAGTTGTTCAGACATCGAGGTCTAATTCTGTTTCCGATGATAAAAACCCATCTGTTTCCTCCGAAAAAACTTTCAGGGGATCGTTTGCAACACTTTGGCAGCATTTTTGAGTGAATTGCAGAACGTCAGATTTTTGCTGAAATTGTGACCGCGCGGCTTAGGGATTTTTTCCAAAAAAAGTTGTTCAGACGTCGATGGCTAATTCTGTTTCCGATGATAAAAACCCATCTGTTTCCTCCGAAAAAACTTTCAGGGGATCGTTTGCAACACTTTGGCAGCATTTTTGAGTGAATTGCAGAACGTCAGATTTTTGCTGAAATTGTGACCGCGCGACTTAGGGATTTTTGCCAAAAAAAGTTGTTCAGACGTCGAGGTCTAATTCTCTTTCGGATGATAAAAACCCATCTGTTTCCTCCGAAAAAACTTTCAGGGGATCGTTTGCAACACTTTGGCAACATTTTTGAGTGAATTGCAGAACGTCAGATTTTTGCTTAAATTGTGACCGCGCGGCTTAGGGATTTTTGCCAAAAAAAGTTGTTCAGACGTCGATGGCTAATTCTGTTTCCGATGATAAAAAACCATCTGTTTCCTCCGAAAAAACTTTCAGGGGATCGTTTGCAACACTTTGGCAGAATTTTTGAGTGAATTGCAGAACGTCAGATTTTTGCTTAAATTGTGACCGCGCGGCTTAGGGATTTTTGCAAAAAAAAGTTGTTCACACGTCGAGGGCTTATTCTGTTTCCGATGATAAAAACCCATCTGTTTCCTCCGAAAAAACTTTCAGGGGATCGTTTCCAACACTTTGGCAGCATTTTTGAGTGAATTGCAGAACGTCAGATTTTTGCTGAAATTGTGACCGCGCGGCTTAGGGATTTTTGCAAAAAAAGTTGTTCAGACGTCGATGGCTAATTCTCTTTTTGATGATAAAAACCCATCTGTTTCCTCCGAAAAAACTTTCAGGGGATCGTTTGCAACACTTTGGCAGCATTTTTGAGTGAATTGCAGAATGTCAGATTTTTGCTGAAATTGTGACCGCGCGGCTTAGGGATTTTTTCCAAAAAAAGTTGTTCACACGTCGATGGCTAATTCTGTTTCCGATGATGAAAACCCATCTGTTTCCTCCGAAAAAACTTTCAGGGGATCGTTTGCAACACTTTGGCAGCATTTTTGAGTGAATTGGAGAAGGTCAGATTTTTGCTTAAATTGTGACCGCGCGGTTTAGGGATTTTTGCAAAAAAAAGTTGTTCAGACATCGAGGTCTAATTCTCTTTCTGATGATAAAAACCCATCTGTTTCCTCCGAAAAAACTTTCAGGGGATCGTTTGCAACACTTTGGCAGCATTTTTGAGTGAATTGCAGAACGTCAGATTTTTGCTGAAATTGTGACCGCGCGGCCTAGGGATTTTTGCCAAAAAAAGTTGTTCACACGTCGAGGGCTTATTCTGTTTCCGATGATAAAAACCCATCTGTTTCCTCCGAAAAAACTTTCAGGGGATCGTTTGCAACACTTTGGCAGCATTTTTGAGTGAATTGCAGAACGTCAGATTTTTGCTGAAATTGTGACCGCGCGGCTTAGGGATTTTTTTAAAAAAAAGTTGTTAAGACGTCGATGGCTAATTCTGTTTCCGATGATAAAAACCCATCTGTTTCCTCCGAAAAAACTTTCAGGGGATCGTTTGCAACAGATTGGCAGCATTTTTGAGTGAATTGCAGAAGGTCAGATTTTTGCTTAAATTGTGACCGCGCGGCTTAGGGATTTTTGCAAAAAAAAGTTGTTCAGACATCGAGGTCTAATTCTCTTTCGGATGATAAAAACCCATCTGTTTCCTCCGAAAAAACTTTCAGGGGATCGTTTGCAACACTTTGGCAGGATTTTTGAGTGAATTGCAGAACGTCAGATTTTTGCTGAAATTGTGACCGCGCGGCTTAGGGATTTTTTCCAAAAAAAGTTGTTCAGACGTCGATGGCTAATTCTGTTTCCGATGATAAAAACCCATCTGTTTCCTCCGAAAAAACTTTCAGGGGATCGTTTGCAACACTTTGGCAGCATTTTTGAGTGAATTGGAGAAGGTCAGATTTTTGCTTAAATTGTGACCGCGCGGTTTAGGGATTTTTGCAAAAAAAAGTTGTTCAGACATCGAGGTCTAATTCTCTTTCTGATGATAAAAACCCATCTGTTTCCTCCGAAAAAACTTTCAGGGGATCGTTTGCAACACTTTGGCAGCATTTTTGAGTGAATTGCAGAACGTCAGATTTTTGCTGAAATTGTGACCGCGCGGCCTAGGGATTTTTGCCAAAAAAAGTTGTTCAGACGTCGATGGCTAATTCTGTTTCCGATGATAAAAACCCATCTGTTTCCTCCGAAAAAACTTTCAGGGGATCGTTTGCAACACTTTGCCAGCATTTTTGAGTGAATTGCAGAACGTCAGATTTTTGCTTAAATTGTGACCGTGCGGCTTAGGGATTTATGCAAAAAAAAGTTGTTCACACGTCGAGGGATTATTCTGTTTCCGATGATAAAAACCCATCTGTTTCCTCCGAAAAAACTTTCAGGGGATCGTTTGCAACACTTTGGCAGCATTTTTGAGTGAATTGCAGAAGGTCAAATTTTTGCTGAAATTGTGACCGCGCGGCTTAGGGATTTTTGCAAAAAAAAGTTGTTCACACGTTGAGGGCTTATTCTGTTTCCGATGATAAAAACCCATCTGTTTCCTCCGAAAAAACTTTCAGGGGATCGTTTGCAACACTTTGGCAGCATTTTTGAGTGAATTGCAGAACGTCAGATTTTTGCTGAAATTGTGACCGCGCGGCTTAGGGATTTTTGCCAAAAAAAGTTGTTCAGACGTTGAGGTCTAATTCTGTTTCCGATGATAAAAACCCATCTGTTTCCTCCGAAAAAACTTTCAGGGGATCGTTTGCAACAGATTGGCAGCATTTTTGAGTGAATTGCAGAAGGTCAGATTTTTGCTTAAATTGTGACCGCGCGGCTTAGGGATTTTTGCAAAAAAAAGTTGTTCAGACATCGAGGTCTAATTCTGTTTCCGATGATAAAAACCCATCTGTTTCCTCCGAAAAAACTTTCAGGGGATCGTTTGCAACACTTTGGCAGCATTTTTGAGTGAATTGCAGAACGTCAGATTTTTGCTGAAATTGTGACCGCGCGGCTTAGGGATTTTTTCCAAAAAAAGTTGTTCAGACGTCGATGGCTAATTCTGTTTCCGATGATAAAAACCCATCTGTTTCCTCCGAAAAAACTTTCAGGGGATCGTTTGCAACACTTTGGCAGCATTTTTGAGTGAATTGCAGAACGTCAGATTTTTGCTGAAATTGTGACCGCGCGACTTAGGGATTTTTGCCAAAAAAAGTTGTTCAGACGTCGAGGTCTAATTCTCTTTCGGATGATAAAAACCCATCTGTTTCCTCCGAAAAAACTTTCAGGGGATCGTTTGCAACACTTTGGCAACATTTTTGAGTGAATTGCAGAACGTCAGATTTTTGCTTAAATTGTGACCGCGCGGCTTAGGGATTTTTGCCAAAAAAAGTTGTTCAGACGTCGATGGCTAATTCTGTTTCCGATGATAAAAAACCATCTGTTTCCTCCGAAAAAACTTTCAGGGGATCGTTTGCAACACTTTGGCAACATTTTTGAGTGAATTGCAGAACGTCAGATTTTTGCTTAAATTGTGACCGCGCGGCTTAGGGATTTTTGCAAAAAAAAGTTGTTCACACGTCGAGGGCTTATTCTGTTTCCGATGATAAAAACCCATCTGTTTCCTCCGAAAAAACTTTCAGGGGATCGTTTGCAACACTTTGGCAGCATTTTTGAGTGAATTGCAGAACGTCAGATTTTTGCTGAAATTGTGACCGCGCGGCTTAGGGATTTTTGCAAAAAAAGTTGTTCAGACGTCGATGGCTAATTCTCTTTTTGATGATAAAAACCCATCTGTTTCCTCCGAAAAAACTTTCAGGGGATCGTTTGCAACACTTTGGCAGCATTTTTGAGTGAATTGCAGAATGTCAGATTTTTGCTGAAATTGTGACCGCGCGGCTTAGGGATTTTTTCCAAAAAAAGTTGTTCACACGTCGATGGCTAATTCTGTTTCCGATGATGAAAACCCATCTGTTTCCTCCGAAAAAACTTTCAGGGGATCGTTTGCAACACTTTGGCAGCATTTTTGAGTGAATTGGAGAAGGTCAGATTTTTGCTTAAATTGTGACCGCGCGGTTTAGGGATTTTTGCAAAAAAAAGTTGTTCAGACATCGAGGTCTAATTCTCTTTCTGATGATAAAAACCCATCTGTTTCCTCCGAAAAAACTTTCAGGGGATCGTTTGCAACACTTTGGCAGCATTTTTGAGTGAATTGCAGAACGTCAGATTTTTGCTGAAATTGTGACCGCGCGGCCTAGGGATTTTTGCCAAAAAAAGTTGTTCACACGTCGAGGGCTTATTCTGTTTCCGATGATAAAAACCCATCTGTTTCCTCCGAAAAAACTTTCAGGGGATCGTTTGCAACACTTTGGCAGCATTTTTGAGTGAATTGCAGAACGTCAGATTTTTGCTTAAATTGTGACCGCGCGGTTTAGGGATTTTTGCAAAAAAAAGTTGTTCAGACATCGAGGTCTAATTCTCTTTCTGATGATAAAAACCCATCTGTTTCCTCCGAAAAAACTTTCAGGGGATCGTTTGCAACACTTTGGCAGCATTTTTGAGTGAATTGCAGAACGTCAGATTTTTGCTGAAATTGTGACCGCGCGGCCTAGGGATTTTTGCCAAAAAAAGTTGTTCAGACGTCGATGGCTAATTCTGTTTCCGATGATAAAAACCCATCTGTTTCCTCCGAAAAAACTTTCAGGGGATCGTTTGCAACACTTTGCCAGCATTTTTGAGTGAATTGCAGAACGTCAGATTTTTGCTTAAATTGTGACCGTGCGGCTTAGGGATTTATGCAAAAAAAAGTTGTTCACACGTCGAGGGATTATTCTGTTTCCGATGATAAAAACCCATCTGTTTCCTCCGAAAAAACTTTCAGGGGATCGTTTGCAACACTTTGGCAGCATTTTTGAGTGAATTGCAGAAGGTCAAATTTTTGCTGAAATTGTGACCGCGCGGCTTAGGGATTTTTGCAAAAAAAAGTTGTTCACACGTTGAGGGCTTATTCTGTTTCCGATGATAAAAACCCATCTGTTTCCTCCGAAAAAACTTTCAGGGGATCGTTTGCAACACTTTGGCAGCATTTTTGAGTGAATTGCAGAACGTCAGATTTTTGCTGAAATTGTGACCGCGCGGCTTAGGGATTTTTGCCAAAAAAAGTTGTTCAGACGTTGAGGTCTAATTCTGTTTCCGATGATAAAAACCCATCTGTTTCCTCCGAAAAAACTTTCAGGGGATCGTTTGCAACAGATTGGCAGCATTTTTGAGTGAATTGCAGAAGGTCAGATTTTTGCTTAAATTGTGACCGCGCGGCTTAGGGATTTTTGCAAAAAAAAGTTGTTCAGACATCGAGGTCTAATTCTGTTTCCGATGATAAAAACCCATCTGTTTCCTCCGAAAAAACTTTCAGGGGATCGTTTGCAACACTTTGGCAGCATTTTTGAGTGAATTGCAGAACGTCAGATTTTTGCTGAAATTGTGACCGCGCGGCTTAGGGATTTTTTCCAAAAAAAGTTGTTCAGACGTCGATGGCTAATTCTGTTTCCGATGATAAAAACCCATCTGTTTCCTCCGAAAAAACTTTCAGGGGATCGTTTGCAACACTTTGGCAGCATTTTTGAGTGAATTGCAGAACGTCAGATTTTTGCTGAAATTGTGACCGCGCGACTTAGGGATTTTTGCCAAAAAAAGTTGTTCAGACGTCGAGGTCTAATTCTCTTTCGGATGATAAAAACCCATCTGTTTCCTCCGAAAAAACTTTCAGGGGATCGTTTGCAACACTTTGGCAACATTTTTGAGTGAATTGCAGAACGTCAGATTTTTGCTTAAATTGTGACCGCGCGGCTTAGGGATTTTTGCCAAAAAAAGTTGTTCAGACGTCGATGGCTAATTCTGTTTCCGATGATAAAAAACCATCTGTTTCCTCCGAAAAAACTTTCAGGGGATCGTTTGCAACACTTTGGCAGAATTTTTGAGTGAATTGCAGAACGTCAGATTTTTGCTTAAATTGTGACCGCGCGGCTTAGGGATTTTTGCAAAAAAAAGTTGTTCACACGTCGAGGGCTTATTCTGTTTCCGATGATAAAAACCCATCTGTTTCCTCCGAAAAAACTTTCAGGGGATCGTTTGCAACACTTTGGCAGCATTTTTGAGTGAATTGCAGAACGTCAGATTTTTGCTGAAATTGTGACCGCGCGGCTTAGGGATTTTTGCAAAAAAAGTTGTTCAGACGTCGATGGCTAATTCTCTTTTTGATGATAAAAACCCATCTGTTTCCTCCGAAAAAACTTTCAGGGGATCGTTTGCAACACTTTGGCAGCATTTTTGAGTGAATTGCAGAATGTCAGATTTTTGCTGAAATTGTGACCGCGCGGCTTAGGGATTTTTTCCAAAAAAAGTTGTTCACACGTCGATGGCTAATTCTGTTTCCGATGATGAAAACCCATCTGTTTCCTCCGAAAAAACTTTCAGGGGATCGTTTGCAACACTTTGGCAGCATTTTTGAGTGAATTGGAGAAGGTCAGATTTTTGCTTAAATTGTGACCGCGCGGTTTAGGGATTTTTGCAAAAAAAAGTTGTTCAGACATCGAGGTCTAATTCTCTTTCTGATGATAAAAACCCATCTGTTTCCTCCGAAAAAACTTTCAGGGGATCGTTTGCAACACTTTGGCAGCATTTTTGAGTGAATTGCAGAACGTCAGATTTTTGCTGAAATTGTGACCGCGCGGCCTAGGGATTTTTGCCAAAAAAAGTTGTTCACACGTCGAGGGCTTATTCTGTTTCCGATGATAAAAACCCATCTGTTTCCTCCGAAAAAACTTTCAGGGGATCGTTTGCAACACTTTGGCAGCATTTTTGAGTGAATTGCAGAACGTCAGATTTTTGCTGAAATTGTGACCGCGCGGCTTAGGGATTTTTTTAAAAAAAAGTTGTTAAGACGTCGATGGCTAATTCTGTTTCCGATGATAAAAACCCATCTG